>NC_053430.1:55511473-55811473 GCF_007990345.1 Gossypium hirsutum | reverse complement strand
ACACCAATTTCATATTTGTTTATTATCTTTGCTAACCTACTTTCAAGTTACACATTTGAACCACATTTATTGTCATACACATTAATCATTTTTTTTCATACACCAAACATACATGCCATCCATCACCCTCAATAATCAGAAGCAACCATAAATACATTAAAGCATAAGCACAATTGCATACATGTATCAACAATTAGGGTTACAACCCAAAAATCAATATGAGCTACCTCTCATGGTCATATACAAAATAATCATAATACCATCATGAGCCAACACATTTGGCTAATCAATATGACACATAACAAAAAGACCAAGTCCCTATACATGCCATACCCAAAATGATGAGACTAACTATACCCAAATGTTCAATGGATAGTGTGATCGTGTCTCCGACGTCCTCTGATCCCCAAGCTAGCTTGGTGACAAAGGAAAGGAAGGGGGTAAGCTTTAAAGCTTAGTAAGTTCATAGGCAAACAAGATGCAACTTAATCAAGCATTAAACATATATTTAACGTAATGTACATAATCTTGTATTTTATCAAATCTCTTCAACTTATTCTTCATATATATATATATGTTCTTACCACAAGTTCGATGTACATACCTGTGCCCACTTGCACAAATAACTTAGTTTATCATCTTTGACGTATTCATCAAGGTTACTCATTGAACTTCCTTTAGAACTACCCGTTGAACACTCGGAATACTATCAGATTCATCAGAATCTCGCATCTATGTGCCACATATGTAGCCAATGCTACTTCATATCTCATATCACATGTTGCTCGCTTTCGAGCTACTCACAGGTTTGCGCATATAGGCTGTCAAGTATCGCAACACATGTCGAACTACCTCACCATCAATAGTATATATAAGACTAGTACCCAGAACGCCAAAACATGTGTCGTATACATCATGAACTCATACCACAACTCCATGAGCTCAGATGTCATATATATCATGAACTCAGACCACAACTCAATGAGTTCAGATCACATAGTTCCTAGTGACATGTCATTTGTATCTAAACTATTCCTAAGGTTCAAACGGGATTCTTGGATACCACATTTCTGTCGAACTTGCTCGTAACGTCGATTTCAATGCTCATAACACCAATCACATATTCATGGAATAATCAAGATATAATTCATAATAAAATTTAAGCATTTAAACACATTGTACAACATCACATTAATTATATCTACTTACCATACATGCAATACAAGCATTTAAAGTATGGTACATGTTGCATAATTTGCAAATGAACTTACCTCGGTACAAAATGATATAAACGAGCCTAATCCTCGTAAACTTTATTTTTCCCCTGATCAAGACCCGAATCACGTTATTCTTTATCTATAATTTCAAATTTAACATGTTCAATACACACATTGCTCAAATCAACCATAACACGTACTTTGGTAAATTTACCTTTTTACCCCTAACTTTTCACTTATTTACACTTTAGTCATTAGGCTCGTAAAATGAAATGTGGTCATTTTCTTTGTTACCCAAGCCTATCCAAATTATATTCTAACCCATATCAGCCCATATTTCTCATTAAATCACATTTCTACTACTCATTTCTTCATCTTTTACAAACAAGTCCTTTTTAGGACTTTTCACTAAAAATCACTTAATAAAAGATGTTTATCACACATCAAACATTCATATTTATCCATTAAACATCAAAATACAACCATGTCACACATGGGTCAAATATCAGACATGAGCCCTAGCTCAAAATAATGGTAGAAATAGCTAGATCGGTTGATGACAACTTCAAAAATGTAAAGAACATTAAAAACAGGACTTGGGAGCACTTACAATCAAGCTTGAAATGTTGAAAACCCTAGCTATGGAGACTCCCCAAATTTCGGCACCCTTAGGAGAAGATGGACATCAGTTTTTGCTTGATTTTTCCCTTTTTATTCTTTTTTTAACCAAATGACCAAAATGCCCTTAAGGCCTTTCTTTCAAATTTTTCATATCCGTGCCCATTTTTCTCCAAAATTTTATAACTTGGTCAAATTGCTATTTAAGGACCTCTAAATAATGATCTAATGCAATTTCAATTTGGTCCCTAAAGTCAAATTGGACACCTTAGGCATAGAATTTCTTCATGAAAATTTCACACAAACATGAAATCATATCATGGATCATAAAATAATTATTTCTATTTCAAATTTTTGGTCTCAAAAGCATTGTTCTGACTAGACCCTAATACGATATGTTCCAAATATACTACGCTCAAGGCATCAGCTCTAACATAAACCCCACTTAAGAAAGTAACATAAGGTAGAAGTTGGACCTCCCACCACCATAGTTGGGACCAAATGCCTCACACAAGTGGTGGATGCCTTTCGGGATGTTAAAGTCGTATTTATAGTGTTTACTAGTCGACCTAGGACACTTCGACAACCTATGAATGCCTAATTTTTTTGTGCTACACGGATAGATAAGACTTGCCACTAGCTTGTCTTCCATCCTCTTGGCTTTCTTGACAATAACCCTTCGTTCCATCACCACCTCTCTCGATGGCGCATCTCCAGACCGACCACCGCCCCTTGATGGAATTTTACCAAATCTTCCACCACCTTTGACCATGTTTTTGAAAAGAAGCACTAGAAATCACTAGAATAAAGCCACAAATGAACAGCTAAACCAAAAATCAAACAAAAAAAGGCCCAGAAAAACAAAAACTGTAACACCCCTATCCCGTATCCGTCGCCGGAATAGGTAAAGGGGCATTACCGAACTTGAAACTCATATCCGAACAGTAAAAATTTTGAATTTTTTTTTATAAAGAACGTTCCTTTAGGTAAATACTAAAGACAGTCAAGGATACAATTTAACTGCTATAAGTACACATTCAAAAGATGCCATTTTCGCATGGCTTATATACATTAACCAAAATATTCTTCGGCCACTGGTCTATTCTTTACATGCCATAAAATAATTCAAAACATAACAGTAACAAGCAGTGGATAGTGATAGTGTGACTAGTTGCTGACGATCCCCGAGCCTGTAGCTTCCAAATGAGATCTATAAAACAGAGGAAACAAAGTAAACGGAGTAAGCATTACAATGCTTAGTAAGTTTTAAGCAGTGTCAACAGATAACAATCAAATTATAACATAGTTGTTCGTATTTTTATTTCACTCTTCCTTCTGGCATACCATCCCTTTACCGAATATGCCCATCTCATCATATATAATAGGCAGATAAATTCTCACTTGATAGTGATCTCTTATAAACATAGGTACATTACATATTTTCACCTAACTTTCCACATTGACCAAACGCACAATAATCATAGAACAGTCTTATTACTTTACTCATATATGCATCACATAACGACCTTGTGATTTAGACCAAATCAAGCTTAAATATAATCTCAAAATACATACCTGACCAGCTTAACGCATTGAACGTATTTATTACCAATTGTTACTGTGAAGTCGTACAATCTTATGCTTTACTCGAATCTTCAGCGAAACCTTTAGCTCGAATAGTCCCCACACGTAGTTATCGGGTCTTACCCAGACAAAATCTCCACACGTAGTCATCGGGTCTTACCTGGACAAAATCTCCACACGTAGTCATCGGGTCTTACCCGGACATAATCTCCACACGTAGTCATCGGGTCTTACCCGGAATATATTTCCAAGTTTCATGTACATTTATACACATGTTACAACATTCACATCGACTGTCATATTTGAAATTCATTTGCCTCATCAAATATCTAATAATACACACCTTTCACATTTGGTTATTCGTCCACAATATACACACATCTCCTACATATTTCACACTAGCCGAATCACTAGCCATTCGGCTTTACCACATATACATATCTCATACATATTTCGCATTAGCCATTCGGCTTTACCACATATACATAACTCATACATATTTCACATTAGCCATTCGGCTTTACCACGTATACATATCTCATACATATTTCACACTAGCCATTCGGCTTTACCACGTATACATATCTCATACATATTTCACACTAGCCATTCGGCTTTACCACATATACATGTCTCATACATATTTCACACTAGCCATTTGGCTTTACCACATATACATATCTCATACATATTTCACATTAGCCATTCGGCTTTACCACATATACACATCTCATACATATTTCACATTAGCCATTCGGCTTTACCACACACATATATATTTATCTTGTACATCAATTTCAGCAATAGCTTATAAGCAACTCAAATAGTTTCATCAATGTTTACAACAAATTCACATATTCACTACAAGCTGTTTTCCTGAGCAATAGTCACTAAATTATTTATAACTGGAGGTACAAAACTCAAAATCAATTACCGTTAATTTTTCCTGAATATAGACTCATATATATTCCATCCATAAAATTTTAAGAATTTTAGGTTTGTCCAATCAATACCAAATTTTTCTTAAAGTTTCCCCTATTTCACTGTTTGACTAATCTGACCACTCTTCACTACGAATCAAATTTCTCATTGTACAGAATTCAAAATATGTTATATTTGATTTCATTTGAAACTAGACTCATTAAGGAGTCTAATAATATAAATGTTATCTTATAACCATTTTTGTCCAAATTATAATGATTTTCTAAAAACAAAACAGGGGATTTCGGAGTCATTCTGACACTGTCTCACACAACTTTAAATATCTCTTTATAGGAAATTTCTTTGCTTACACGGTCTCTTTTATAAGAAACTAGACTAATTAAGCTTTGATTACATATTTTATTCGGCCTATAATTCCACACCAACAATTTATAGTGATTTTCTAAAATCACGTTACTGCTGCTATCCTAAGCAAGTTATTACAATTTGCTCTTAAATTTCCAAGTCCAGACACTTATGAACTTACCATTTGAGTTTAAGACATATCATGGCCACATCATATCTTATTAAATCAACTCATTATGTCCTATTATGATTGAATTTACTCAACGTTTAATCACTTAAAACTTACCTCGGAAGTTGCCGAACGATTACGACGGCTATTCGATCACTTTTTCTTTTCCCTTATCCAACTTTGATCCTCTAGGCTCTTGAGCTAAATCAAACAATTTACTTCCCAAATTAAACATAGTCATACGACATCCATATACATTTTATACTAGCCGAAATGTACCATCAAGATATACTTTACTCAAATAATTTACATTGGCCGATCATGTATAATGTTTTGTAGCTTAATAAATTTAACATACATTATGTATTCATAATATTTGTGCAGCCAATTATCCATCGTCATACACACACAATCAAAAATAAATACCAAATTTTCATATCCTTTATGCCCTAAGCCGAATACACTTGTTATGTTCACCTACATTTTTCAAGTACAACATTCTCATAATCGGCATTAGTATCAAAAACCTGAAAAGAAAAGGCACACCCGTAGAAGAAAAACATAGAGGCAACTTCAATAGTTGCATAAACAAAATGATTTCAAACGAGGAACATTTGATAAATATATAGAGGCATCCTCAAAACACACTATCCTACCAACAGTCCAAAAACCAATGGCATCTCAACACATATTGATGTAGGTTGTAATCATCATTATCTAGATTCTCTAGAAATAGTCCTCAAAGGGTATTTATGGAAAGATTCCATAGGCTTCATGGTGACATTTCATTTTCCACAACAAATCATACCAATCATCTTCACCATCCACCACTACCCTTCCTGCGAAAAATACAAAAATAGTTTTTCTCCAGAGAGACCGCTAATAACCTTCCTCTCAAATTTAGAGGGGAATATTATTATGCCTCCCCCAACTTGGGACATGTGGCAACATGGTAGGTAATTTCAGGAGTGCCCCTTATTCGTAAGGATACGAAAGCCATCAAAAGCATTACCTTCTGATTTAGCTACCAGTTAGATAGTTCCCTAACTTGGGACATGACACAATGGCAAGTCATTTGAGGAGAACCCCTATTTGTATGGGATCGGGAGGCCATCAAAAGCTCCACCTTCCAATTTAGTTTCCCGGCCAGATAAGAGGTAGCTACTCAAGGAAGTTAGCCACCCATTCCCTCCTAGAAGATACCACCAGTCGTTCCTATAAACAATCGGTCTCCTATTAAAAGCATAACCCTTTTGGTCACAGAATACATCTTGTCACAAACATCCTCATGTCATTGAGGACATCCAACCCACGTGTCCTATAATGACGGTCCGATAACGGATCTACCACATTAATGCTACCTAAAACGAGACCTTGCCTATAAATAATCCCCAATATAATGAAGAAATGATCGATGCTTCAATGTTTTTTCTTACACTCTACCATTCTACTCTCATCTTTTTCCTCGTTACTTCCACTTTCAACACACTCCGACTCTAACAGCCCGATTTTGGGTCTAGTCGGAACAATGATTTCAGGGCCACAAATTTGCCGTAAGAAAATTTATTTTTATTATATTTTTATGGTCTAAAATTTCACGAAATGATTTCATGAAAATTTCATTCAAAAATTTCGACGTTTGGGCATTCAATTTAGTTAAAATGACTAAATTGTAAAAAGTACAAAACTTGAGTTCTAAAAGCTAGAAGTGTCAAATTGCTATGAAATTTTAAGTTGAATGTCCTTAAATGGTAATTACACCATTGGTTAAGTTGGTGGACAAAAGTGGACATGGTTTGGTATATTTCTAAAGTTTTCCATTAAGGGTAATTTGGTTATTTAGTAATTAAAATGAATTAAAAACAAAATTAAAAGCCAATTTTTGTCCATCTTCAACCCCTTGGCCGAATTTCACATTAGGAAGACATAGCTAGGGTTTTTCAAGCTTCCAAGCTCAATTGTTAGTCCGTTTTAGCCTAGTTTTTAATGTTCTTTAAATTTTTGAGATCCTCGTAACTCGGTTTAACTATTCCCACCATTATTTTGAGCTAGGTTTTCTTATAATGTAACACCCTTTACCCATACCCGAGGCTGGGATAAGGTACGAGGCATTATCGGACAAATATACAAACATTAAACTAAATTACGAGCCATAAAATTTCATTCATATTCCAAAATGTTCATTCACTTACACATAGTCCCTTATTTGAGTCTACGAAGCCCAAAACATACTTTAGAAAGGGTTCGGGACTAAACCGAGAACTTACGAAAATCTTAGAAATTTCATGCTTTAAGGCTCTATACGCCCGTGTCCCAAAGTCGTGTTCCATACACGGCTGAGACACATGGTCGTGTCTCTGCCTGTGTGGAATATACCTAGGCTATTTTCCAAGCTTTGGTCAACCTTAGTCTCTTACACACTTATACAAAATCAAAAGCATTAATGATTAAATATTCTCAATTAAACCACAAACATAGCATTTGTATGTCATCATACATGTGTCTCTCATACTCATTTTACCTTGGTTATTATAGTACCACTCATACATTTATACCAAGATTATCATCTTACCAAATATCTTCAGCTTAATCATCAAGCATTCATATTTAAAACTAGATCATATCTTTATAAAATACCACAATTCAGATGCGCAAAATAACATGTTTTCCTGAAACATTTCAATTCAATTCCATACCCAACAAGCATTACATTGAGACTAGTCATATATATATATACATGTCATGATACATATCATTCTTTTTCTATTTTCTTATAAACACACATCTTTTATTTCATTATATCAATATTTCATATACCATAGTTTCCATGTATTCCACATATATTTATTTTCCTCCTCCTCTCCATTCCACATCCTTAATGTATATAGCATTCTTGTAAGTATGATTTCACAATTTACTAATAAATGCTCACACAAACTGTCCACACGACTCATAGTCACTTACTTATTTATAATTCGAGCTACAGAGCTCCAAATTAAGATCCGTAAATTTACCCTGAAACTAGACTCACATATATATTTCCACCATAAAATTTTCATAATTTTTGGTTTAGCCAATTAGTACAGTTTATTCATTAAAAATTCCCCTGTTTCACTTTCTGACAGTTCTGACCTCTCTTCACTAAAAATTATTTATCTCATAGTAAAGAACTTGGATAATGTTCTTGTTGATTTATCTTGAAAATAGACTCATTAAGGATTTTAAAAATATAAGTTTGAGCCTCTAGTTATTTTTCTCCAAATTTTTGTGATTTTCCAAATTCAGAATAGGGGATCACGTAATCATTCTGAACCAGTCTCACAAAAACATAAATATCTCAAAATATAGAACTCCTTTTCTTGCTCTATTTCTTTTATATGAAAATAGACTCATTAAGATTTAATTTGATATCCCATTCAGGCTTTGATTAAATTTCTACTATTTTTGGTGATTTTTCAAAATCACGTCACTGCTACTATCCAAAATAGTTTTTTTGCTAATTCACTCTTTCACACTTTTTTTGTAATAACCTCATTTTAACATACATATCACAAATCATTTTCACCGCATTTCATACATCACAAGTATAGGCCCATGATCACAAGATCACCATAAAATCATCCTCATATATAACTTACTTGTTTATAACCTTACCACATCCTGGTCACTTAATGAACACATCATTCACATAACCAAGTTCCTGCACTTATTCATCACAAAACTCACAAAGCAATACATAGAGAGTCTCCCGTTGAACACTTCAGATCAATCCTCGATACTTGGTGGTTTCAGCACATAGCTCCACCCATCATATAGTTTGGCTCTTTTGTACACATGGTGAACACTCAGTACCACCCATGTGACCTAGCCAATTTATCTCGTAGCTCTCTTGTCTACATGGTGTCCTTCACCTGGAACCACGATGCGACCTAGCTACATATATCCCGTAGCTCTCTTGTCTACGTGGTGTACACATAGTATCACCCATGCGACCTAGCTACATCATAATGTCTTGTAGCTCTCTTGTACACATGATGTGCACTTAGCACCATACATGTGACCTAGCTACATACTATCTGTATCATCCAATCTTTCCGAAGGTTCAACCGGGATTTCTCTCTCTTTTCTAACAATTTCACCAATCAAGTAATTATCCACAAACATATTTCCAGTATTATTATAAAATATCATAATACAAGTAATATTGATGTATTACTTACATATAAACTTACATCTCATTTAATATCAATGCAATAACACATTGCCTTATTAAAAATCATATGAACTTACAATTTCCCATAATATCCATATTCATAGAAATCACATTTATGTATGATAATTCAATGCACTTCATGTACCATAGACATATTTTTAAATCAATTCATAAACTTGGCACCATAATCATTTAATTTAATAAAATTCAATTAATTCACTAAATTTAACTTTCAAATATAAATTACAGCATTATTGTTGTTTATTATCATACCAACTTACATACTTTCAATACCTCTGAAATCATAATGAATATATCAATTTTACATTGAAACATGCATAAATTAATGCTTATTATACATATGAACTTACCTCGATACTAAAACGGCCATTTTACCAACTTTCCCAATTTTCGATTTTTCTCTCATTCTAGGTTCAAATCTCGTTTTCCGGGATCTAAAACATCATATTGTACTTATTTAATTAATTTACTATTCAAAATAGTCCTTAACTCAAACTTTGGAAAAATTGCAATTTTGCCCCTAAACTTTTGCATATTTACACTTTTTCCCCTAGGCTCGGCAATTAAAATTAATCCCTTATTCTTATGTTTTATGACATGTTGATCACTTTTCTCTTCTATGGCAACATCAAATTCTCACTCTAACATATACTTATGACTATTAGGTATTTTTACCGATTAAGCCATTTTACTCATTTTTACTCAAAAATGAGCAGCACAAGTTATCTAACATAATTTAAAACCTCATATTCTATTATAAAACAGAGAAATAAACACATTTCACCTATGGGCATTTTTCCAAATATGAACCCTAGCTTAAATTATTGCTAGAATAAGCTTAATCAAATTATCGGGATTCCAAAAACGTAAAGGACTTGAAAAACGGGGTTAGAACAGACTTACTATTGAGCTTGGAAAGCTTAAAAACCCTAGCCATGGCTTCCCCCATGCTAATTTCAGCCTCCATGAGAAAGATGAGTCAATTTTGGCTTTATTTTCCCTTTTTATTTCTTTTAATTACCAAATGACCAAAATGCCCTTCCTTACTAAACTTTCAAAAATTCCATCCATGTCCAACTTTTTTCCATCACTTAAAAATTGGTCACATTGCTATTTAAGACCTCCTAATTAATATTTCAAAGCAATTTCATACTAGAAACTTCTAGAATGCATGTTTTACAACTTATTCAATTTAGTCCCTAACTTCAAATTGAGCACTTTATGCATAGAATTTCTTCACGAAATTTTCACAAAATCATGCAATCATATCATAGACCTCAAAATAATCATAAAATAATTATTTCTATCTCAGATTTTGTGGTCCCGAAACCTCTGTTCCAACTAGACCCAATTTTGGGCTATTACATATAAAAATTTACCCATTGATGACATGCATATGTTTTGATGTTTTATGGAAGAATATAAAAGTTTGGGGTGTGATAAACAACTTTTACTAAGTGATTTTTGATGAAATTGCATAAAAGGACCTATTTGTAAAAGTTGTAAAATTATGTGTAGAAAATGTGATTTAGTGAAAACTGTGAGCTATTATAAGAGGAAATATGAATCGACAAGGCTTAGGATTTGAGAAAAATAAGTACTTTTCATCTTATGAGCCTAGGGGCAAAATTATAAATATGTGAAACATCAAGGGCAAAAATGTAATTTTACCATAGTGTAATTTTTGGACTAAATTGAATAATGTGAGTATTAGATGAGTTAAATATGTTATTATAGATCAAGAAAGATGAGGAATTGACCTTGATCAGGGAAAAGAAAAGGTTGTGGACTAAATTCTAAATTTGTCATATTTTGCACCAAGGTAAGTTTGTATGTAAATAATGCATTGTTTTTACTTATGTTATCACATTTTATTATGTTTTATGAAATGTGGCTAAATATTGAATGAAATTGACAAGTATCGGAAAGTGAGAAATTTCCCAGCTGAACATTAGGAATAGAATAGTATACAAGTGACATGTCACTAGTGACTCAAGTGAGGTACTATGTAAAGGCCACTTTGTGAAGAAAGACAGCTTTGGTCACAAGTGTGGTACTATATGAAGACCACTTTGTGAAAAAGGTAGCTTTGACTACAAGGGTGTTACTATGTGCAGGCCACTGGGTATCCGTTATTATTCCGATGTGTTCAATGGGAAATGCCTAGGTGTAATTGAATATGACTACGTGATGAAAAAGTGTAGGTACGTATGTGTAAACTTATGAGCAAAGTGCTCGATATGTGATCAAACTTTGGTAAGATTGATATGGAGTAAGTATTACAATGAAAGTAACTACAAAGAAAACATAAAAAAAGTGAAATTTAGTAATAAAACAGTTTTGGACAGCAGCAATTGTGTGACTTTGAAAAATCACCAAAAATGGTAGAAATCGAATTAGAGGTTATTGAGTCTATTTTCATAAAAAGGAAACGGTGTAAGCAAAAGAAATTTCATATTATGAGATATTTGAATTTTTGTGAGACAGAGTTAGAATGATTTAGGAATCCCTTGTTCTGATTTGGTAAAATCATTAAAAATTGTAAAAAAAAATAATTATGGGTTATAATTTATATGCTTAAAATCCTTAATGAGCCTAGTTTCAGAAAAAAATGGGAACATCATCCGAATCCTGTATAGGGAGATAATTAATTTTTAGTGAAGAGGGGTCGAAACTATCGGATAGTGACACAGGGGTGACTTTAAAGAATAAACTGTACTTATTGGCTAAACCAAAAAATCTGAAAATTTTATGGTAAGAATATATGCGAGTCTAGTTTCTGAAAAAATTAGTGGATCTTAAAATAATTGCAAAAAATTAGTCTCTAGATATAAATAATTTAGTGACTATGACACGAATAGACAGCTTGTTTTGAACTTGAGTAAACAGTGGATCTATGTGTAGTTATGATTGTATTAATTTGAAAACATATTTTGAGGATTTATAAAAGCATGTTAATAATTTTTTTATTATTTACATACCTACTTATTAAGCTATATGCTTACTCCCCTTTCTTTTCCCTTATTTTATAGTGTCATCAAGTTAGCTCGGGGTACAGAGATTGTCGAAGATCCATCCACACTATCAACACTCTTTTGGTATTTTGAAAGCAATATTTTGAATTATAGCATGTATAGAGGACTTGGCTATTTTTTTATGTGTCATAATTGATTTGGCCTAAAATGTCGGCCTATGTTATTTAATAGTTCATTTTGTATAAGGCCATTAATGTTGGCTATTATTGGTTAAGTTGTATGTTTATGATAATGCCATGTTGTATGTTGATAAATTTGGTATAAGTGTGTAAATATTTTGGATAGAAAAAGGCTTGGTAAATAGCCTAACTTTCATCCACACCGCTGGCCACACGGTCATGTGCTCAAGTCGTGTGCCCCTATTTTTCAAGAAAATTTTCAAAGTTTTCAAAAGTTCTCGGTTTGGTCCCGAACCACTTTCAAAGTATGTATTGGGCCTCGTAAGCCCATATTAGGGACTTTATGATGAAACATGAAAAGTTTTAATTTGGATGATTGGTTATGTTTAAGTTCAATAATACCTTGTACCTTGTCCCGGCGTCGGACACAGGTAACGGGGTGTTACACCGACTCTTCACCCTAACAAGGTGAATTGATTTCTATCAACACCACCACATCCTCCTCTGTGACTGCTCATTATTGATTCCACATGTTAACAGACGTTGTTTGAATTATTTATCTATATTTATTGGGGTATTTATTTTGTATTTTTTCATTTTGTTGAACCAAGCTTTATTTGAGAACTTATTTTGATATAACAAATATGATGCTTTTTTAATAAAAATCATTTTAAAAAAACCTTGAGAAAATTCTATTTCAAATGATATCTATAAAGAAAAAAGTTTTGAACTTATACTTAGAAAATCTTTTAAGATCAAGTTAGTTAAAAGAAACTTTAAAACATTTTTCAAACAAGTTAAAGTTGCTCCAAGCTAAAAAGTATCAATTTGGTATTGATACTTTTTGTCAAGAATTGATAAATTTAATTGAGTATCGATAGATTCACAATTTTATCGATACATTTTTCAATATCAATATGAAAATGGCATTTTGTTTTTCAAGGTATTTACCAAGTATCGATATGGTATTGATACCTTTTGCTTGGTATCTATAAAATTTTTCAAGAATCAATAGTTGCACACTTTTACTGGTACCTTTTTAGGTATCAATATAAAATTGATATTCTGACTTTCAAATTATTTATCAAGTATCGATATGGTATCAATATTGATAGTTCCAATGGTCACTAAATTAGGCATTAAATGCTAATGATATTAATCAACGGATTGATTAATCGAGCTAATAATTAGTATCAAATCTAGTCTCTGAATACGATCTAACAACCAAAAGAAGATCCTCGAGGTAGCTCAACATTCATCAAATCAATCTACAACAAATAACATCCACATACGGATCAATTTTTCTTGGAGAATCTCAATTTATCTCCAAGCCTCCTTACTTTAACGGTGCCAACTTCTCATATTGAAAGATAAGGATCATGTTCATTCAAGCCAATGATATTGCGGTATGGGATATCATCATGGACTCCATACCTCTTAAGCAAGAAAGAGAGCTTCTAGTACCGAAAAGTAAGAAGGAGTGAAATGAAGAGAATAGTAGAAGTATTCAACTAAAAGCCAAGGCCATAACATTTTATTTTGTGCACTTGGTTTGGAAGAGTATAGTAGAATTAAGTTTGCTACAGCTCATGTCGAATTCCCTAGCTCAACTTAGCTCACTAAGTGTTTTTGAATTATTTGAGCTAGCCGAATTAAATATGCTAGTTGACTTATAATTAATATGTCTGAATTTAGTTAGTGTCATTAAGTTGTCTAGTTAATATTTTTTTATGATTATATGAATAGTTGTGTTTTATTTAAATATGTTATATAATTATGTAGGTTCAGCCGAATGTGGAGGTTCATTAATGGCAAGGTGCATGTATGGGAATGTTCACTGAACGGGAAGATTCATGCATGGTTCGGTTCAATGTTTGGAGGTCTTACATTCACGTACATGGAGGATTAATTGCATGCAATGGATATTGAAGAATACATCCCCTTTGGACGGTACACATGCCTGAATGGAGGATAATTAATGCAAGTTCATGTACGGCTAGGTTCAAGCTTCCTTCCAAGTTCCATGTATAACCGAATGCATGTGGGAGGACCCTTGGAATTTTTAAGCACCTATTCGGCCAAGAGACACCTCTTGGAAGCTTCATGCACCCCATGGCCGAACCTAGACAACCCATTGAGCTTCTAAAGGCTCACATTCATTCAAGGTGTTTAAAGCTCATACATGAAGTTGTTTAATACATCCCCATCAGCCAAATCAAGACTTAGATAATTAATGTTTTCATTCTAGAACATTCTAGTTAGTTCATGACCAAATTTGTTTAGTCTTTAAGCTAGTTAATTTGTCCATTCGGCTACACAAGTTAGGCTTATAAATAGTTTGCTCATTTCATTGTAAAAGGACTTTTGCCAATTTGTTAATGAACATTGTTCTTGTGAGGTTGCTTCCTCTCATATCTCGTACAAGTTTCGAAAGACTTATCTAGTTTGTGCTAGTGGCGTCAATCGACCTTGTTTGAACTTATCACCATTCTTGGTGTGGCGTTCACCTATCCTTTTATCCATCTTTCCACCTTAACAATATAGGAACCGGGGTGACACTTTTTAGTGTTGAATCATTCCTGTTGTTAAGTTCACTATTTCATCCCCACCTTACATTATCTCTTTCTTATTGTATCAAAATCGAACCATCCTTTCAACATCCTTCCTTGTTTCCTTAGCCAAACCTATCACTACCCTTTTGCATATCTTTTGAAAACCTTCCGCTAATTCAAACCTATTCTTTCAATTCTATCTCTGAGACCGAGGCACGAACGACCCTTCTCGTCTACAAACGGGCAACTGCGTGAATTCGACTCAACTACCCGAGCCGGATCACATCAGAAAATTTCTTTGAAGCTTGCCAAAGTCATGGGAAGCTAAAATGACTACCATAGAAGAAGCAAAGAACTTCGAAACACTTTCACTAGATGATTTGATTGGCTCTTTACTCACTCACGATATGAGAATTAAATAAGGGTCGAAGAAGAAAAGGTTGAAAAGAAGAAAGTTAGTATTGCCCTCAAATCCACAACAATTGAAAAAAGCAAATAAAGTGATAATGTGAATGAGGATAAAGAGATGGCCATGTTTGCAACTTGGGTAGAAGATTCCAAAGGAATGAAGGATTGAAACTTGAATCAACCAAGGAGAAAGATCACAGTATTTTCTTTAAGTGCAAGAAGCCTGGAGACTTGAAATTCGATTGTCCTCAATGGAAGAAAGAGGGATCTAGAAATGATTATGAGAAAAAGAATTATGACTTATATAATTTACTTTCCAAAGTTCATGATGATCATCAAAAGCAACTTGAGTTGCTCAAGAGTGAAAAACCTCACTTTATAAAAGTTCTACCAAAAATATTTGAAAATGGAGAAAATTTAAAACAAAACTTTGTTAAAACTAGCTTTAATTACTATAAACATAGAAATTCCTCAGGATTTTACAAGGGAAAACTTGTTAAGAGTATATGGGTCTTTAAAGGACTTAGTGCTACTCAAGACCAATAAGCTATTTCAAAACGGATACCTAAGGGAAGGGAATTTTATGAACTATTTTTTTAGACCTAAAAGAATTAAGGAACCAAAAACCAAAATTTAATTCTATGTTTATAGGGAAAGAAGCATTACTTCAAGGTGGACAAATCAAGTACAAATTCATGGTACCTTGATAGTGGATACTCAAGACATATGGTCAATAACAAGAGCCACTTTATCAATCAAAAACCAAAAACTAGATGAGAAGTTACATTTGGTGACAACTCCAAATGACTCATTGAAGGAATTGGCTCTATTGGTAAAAACTCTTCAATATTTATTGAAAATGTCTTATATGTCAACGATATTATGATGCGACCTTAGCTCGTGAAATCACTATCGAATCTATTGAGCTACCATGAGGGCCTATAACTCGGTCACGAGCTAAGAAATTTCAAGATGCATTAGCAAGCTATGTGGATCGAGCTTGGGAAGAGCAAGAAGCCAAATCCAAGAGTCATGCTTGGACTAGCTTAATAGGCGTCACTTGCAATTTATTGCAAGTTGAATTTGATTTTTAATAAACTCATCTTAGATTAATAAATGAGTTGCTGGATTTTATTCAACTCATATTAGTTTAAATAATTGAGTTAATAAACTAGTTTAAGTTATGCTTCTTTTAAATTATCTAGTTACTGGAATAATTTAATGATGCATGTGTTTTTAAGTTTTAAGTTCATTTATTTAGGTTGGGTGTTTAATATGTTTAAATGTGTTTACTATGCCTGTTTTAATGTATTAATTGCAAGTGCCTTTTCAACTAGAAACTGTTACATTCAAGGGCTATTACAAATTGATTTAAGAGACTTTTCAAGTAAATTTTGGTTACATACAAAGAGAAGAATTATTCTTCATTACAAGAAGTTCTTATCATCCATTAAAGGAAGCATTACACCTTCTTAAATTTGGCAGTAGCCTCTTTCATCTTCTATAACCTATTGTTAATTAAAGTGATCATTCATGAGTTAATTTTTCATTAAAGTTGCTAGTGTCCATTCGACTGACCAAGGAGACTTCAAAGGTTTTTCCTAAGCATTCAAGACCATTGATTCAGCTGAATTGAAGTATATTGAAGGGTGGAGTTATTTAGTTCGGCATTCCAAGAGTTTTTAAGCTTTGTTTCAGCTCATTATTAGCTCATTAAAATGATCATACGTGGCCATTCAGCTAGACCTCTTTGCTACTATAAATATGTGTAATCAGCCTATTGAAAAGGACCTTTTTTTCTAAATTTATGCTATATTTGAGTTTTGTGAGTTATCCAATTCTCTTTGTTCTTTCGGAACTGATCTAACTTATCAAGTATTGCTTGTGGCATCTATCCTTTCCTTGTTAAACTGAACTTATCACTTTTCTAAGTGTGGCATTTAACCTTATCTCTGGTTCCTATCTTGCATAGATAATGGGTCAAGGTTTTTATCAAACTATCGCTTATCATTTCCGCTGATTTCAACCTAAGTGCTTGTCTAAGTTTAAGGTCAACAATCCAATAATTGTTGGTTTACTCTTAAGCCTTAGTCGAATTCTGTTCTTTAATTCCATAACCATTTTGAAACCATTCCATTTGAGTCTATCTTTTATAATTTCAAACCACTTTTTGCCAACAGTTTAGATTTACTCAAATTCATGATCGGGCAACATTACGACTCGAATCATCATCGAAACGAGTTCGTATCAAATTGGTATCAGAGCTAGCGAATTTGGAGTAAGAATTGACGTTCCTAGCATTACGGAATAGTATTTCTTTTGAAAAAATTTCGTAAAAAAATTATTAGTCTCTAGTCAAAAATTCAAGGAGTGAATATATATTTTTGCAAGTGAAAAAAAAAATTTCAAGCTCTTCATTGCCGAGTTTCTCCTAAAATTTTGATCGCTGCCCAGAAATACCCAATCAACATTCTACCATCCAGCCACACTTATTCTTTTCTTTTCTTGTTTCAAGCCTACCTTAGTCCTACAACATTCCCTACCAACCCGAACATTAATCTTGCAAGCCAACCCACAACAACTATTTTTTAAGTTTAAAATAGTCCCTTAAGAACTTAGAGAGGAGGAAGTGAGCAGAAAAACGCAAAAAAGTAGTGAGTCTATTCGAGAATATAAAAGTCAAGTGTGTGTGATTTCTTTTTGAATGGATCGGTGAGGTTCTTTGTTAATGATTTTTTTTTAATGTCACGAAGTCCGGAAAGAAATCCAAATGTGGAAGGCGGGTTTCGTCCTATAAGAAACGTTGGAGGAGGTGTGCCAGATCTTACCCTTCAAGCACTTATGCAAGAGATGGAGAAGTTATTTGATCGAAGACTCAAACCACTCGAAGATCGATTATATCAAGTTGAAACACGAGAACAATGTGAGAGGCAACTCCAAAAGGTGCAAGATGAGGGCGTAATGAAGAGAGTGAGTAAGAAAGTGATAATTCATCTGTCCGAAGTGTACGACAATGAATCCACCAACGAAATTGAGGTCCTAGAGATCGTGATCGTCCAGATGACAATCTTAGAAATATCAAGATGACAATTCCACCATTTCAAGGTAAGAATGATCCTGAAGCCTATTTGGAGTGGGAAAAGAAGATTGAGCTTGTTTTTTAATGCCACAACTATTTAGAAAGTAAAAAGGTGAAACTCGCAACTATTGAGTTTTCTGATTATACAACTGTATGGTGGGACCAGCTTGTAACGAGCTGAAGGTGAAATGGTGAAAGACCTATTTCTACCTGGGGTGAAATGGAATCAATCACGGAGAAACAATTTATTCCTTTATATTACTACCGAGATCTTTATCAATGACTCCAAAACCTTACTCAAGGTAATAGAAACATTGAAGATTATTATAAAGAGATGGTGATAGCAATGATCTGAGCCGATATCGAGGAGGATCGAGAAACAACAATGGCGAGGTTCCTTACGAGTTTCAACCGTGACACTGCCAACATAGTTGAATTACAACACTATGTTAAAGTGATGGACATGGTCCATATGGAAATTAAAGTTGAGATACAACTCAAGTGAAAAGGAGTTAGTCGATCCTATGCCGATCCTTCTACTAGTAAATGGATCCAAGGAGTGAACAAACCTTCTATTCGAACAAAGGAGCTGGTTGTAGCAACTAAATCCAATCAGCCCATTGGTGAGTCGAGTCGAAAGTGCCAAATCACACGAGAGACATAAAATGTTTCAAGTGTCAAGGTCGAGGGCACATAGCAAGCTAATGTCCTAATCGATGTGTTATGGTGGTAAGGGCCGACGGTGAAATCGAGTCCGAGGAGGAGAATGAAAATGAGTCTGAAGTACCATCTGATGATAAAGAAGAAGTAGAATTACCAGTTGAAGGAGAAATCCTTGTGGTGAAGCGAAGCCTTAGCATCCATAGTGTTGAAACTGATCAACAAAGGGAGAACATTTTCCACACCCGATGCCACATCCAAGGCAAGGTATGTAGTTTAATTATTGACGGTGGAAGTTGTACTAATGTAGCTAGCAATATGCTGGTGGAAAAGCTCGGTTTGGCCACAACCAAACATCTAACTCCATACAAGCTGTAATGGTTGAATGATGGAGAAAAGATTAAAGTAACAAAGCAAGCTGTGGTAGCATTTTCCATCGGGAAGTACCAAGATGAAGTGGTGTGCAATGTAGTTCCCATGCACATGGGACATCTCCTTTTGGGACGTCCATGGCAGTTTGATAGGCGCGTGATCCATGACGGTTACACAAATCGGTACACATTCAAGAATCGGGGAAAAAATGTTACTTTAGCCCCGTTGACTCCAAAACAAGTGTATCACGACCAATTGAAATTGAAAGAAAAAGTACAAGAAAAAAAGATTGAAAAAAAGAAAGACAAGAAAAATGAAAAAAGAAAGGAAAAAGTGAGAGAGAAGAGGTAAAAATACTAGAGGAAGAAGAAAGTCAAAAAGAAAATGAGAGTGGAAAAATGAGTGATTTGCGAGGGAAAAAGAAATTCGAAAGTTCTTGTTGATGCACCAGCTCGTGTTTTTACTTATATACAAAGAGTGATTTTCTGTTGCTAACGAACTCGATAACTCTTTACCTTTGTCTATTGTTTTATTGCTTCAGGAATTTGAAGACATTTTCTCGAAAAAAGTTCCTAGTGGGCTACCTCCTATTCGAGGTATTGAACACCAAATTGATTTTATTCCCGGGGCTACAATTCCAAATCGACCAGCCAGCCGAAGCAATCCTGAAGAAACTAAAGAGTTACAACGAGAAGTTGCTGATTTAATGGAGAAAGGATACATACGGGAGAGTTTAAGTCCATGTTCAGTGCCCATTCTGTTGGTACCTAAAAAAGATGGTTTGTGGAGAATATGCGTAGATTATCGAGCTATTAGCAAAATTACCGTCAAATACCGTAATCCAATCCCTAGACTTGATGATATGTTGGACGAGCTTAGTGGTGCAAAATTATTCTTTAACATCAATTTGAAAAGTAGCTATCATCAAATTTGCATGCTGGAGGGGGACGAGTGGAAGACCGCGTTCAAAACCAAATACGGTTTGTATGAGTGGCTAGTGATGCCATTTGGCCTCACCAATGCTCCAAGTACTTTCATGAGGTTGATGAACCACGTTTGAGGTCTTTCATTGGTCGTTTTTGTTTAGTTTATTTTGACGATATTTTAGTTCATAGTAAATTTTTATCTGATCATCTTGAACATCTACGTTCTGTTTTGGAAGTTTTACGCAAGGAAGTTTTATATGCAAACCTTAAGAAATGTAACTTTTGTACTAAAAATTTTTTTTTCTAGGTTTTTTTGTAAGTGAAAGTGGTCTCGAGGTGGATCAAGACAAGATCAAGGCAATACAAGAATGGCCACGACCAACCAACATCAGCCAAGTTAGAAGCTTTCATGGCCTTGCAAGTTTTTATAGAAGATTTGTGCCAAACTTTAGCACACTTGCTGCCCCATTGACTGGACTTATCAAAAAGAATTCCCCTTTTCTTTGGTCTGATGAACAAGAATCTGCTTTGTTAGAATCAAAGAGTGTTTAACTAATGCTCCACTTTTATGTTTGCCAGATTTTAACAAATTTTTTGAGGTGGAATGTGATGTGTCTAGTATAAGAATAGGTGCGGTTTTAATGCAAGATGGGCGACCAGTGGCTTATTTCAGCTAGAAACTAAACGGAGCTACGCTCAATTATCCTACCAATGACAAGGAAATGTACGTGTTGATATGTGCATTAGAAACATGGCAACATTATCTTTGGCCTAAAGAGTTCATTATACATACGGATCATGAGGCTTTGAAGCATTTGAGAGGACAAACCAAGTTAAACAAACGTCACGCAAAATGGGTTGAGTTCCTAGAATCCTTCCCATATGTCATTACATACAAGCAAGTTAAGGAAAATATCGTTGCGAATGCTTTATCGTGAAGGTATGCTCTTTTAAATTATTTGGATGTTAAATTACTTGGTTTTACTTATATAAAGGAATTATATACTGATGATTTTGACTTTGGAGAAATTTATAAGTTGCGTGTACAAGGTGTGTATGATAGGTACTATCGGCAAGATGGATTCCTATTTCGATAAAATAAGTTGTGCATCCCCCAAGGATCAACTAGAAATGTGCTGGTTCATGAAGCACATAATGGGGGTTTAATGGGACATTTCGACATTGCCAAAACTCTAGTCGTTCTTCAACAACATTTTTATTGGCCGAAGATGAAACGAGATGTGGCTAGAGTGTGTGATAATTGTATTGCTTGTAAAAAGGCGAAGTCAAGGATTCAGCCACATGGACTTTATAAACCATTACCGATTTCGGAAGCACCATGGATGGATATTTTAATGGATTTTGTTTTAGGCCTTCCTAGAACAAAGAATGGAAAAGATTTTGTTTTTGTTGTAGTTGATAGGTTTTCAAAAATGGCACATTTTATTGAATGCAACAAAATTGACAATGCTCTAAATGTCGCTAATTTGTTTTTTAGGGAGATCATGCGTTTACATGGTGTTCTGAGGACAATCGTTTTGGATCGATACACTAAGTTTTTAAGCCATTTTTAGAGGACCTTATGGGGAAAAATTGGAACTAAGCTATTATTTTCAACAACAAGCCATCCCCAAACTGACAGCCAAACAGAAGTCGTTAATCGTGTTTTGTCAACACTACTGCATGCAATTATACGAAAGAATTTGAAGACTTGGAAGGAGTGTCTACCCTGCATTGAATTTGCGTACAATCGATCGGTACACTCAGCTACTAAGTATTTTTCCATTTGAGGTAGTGTATGGATTTAATCCCTTAACACCATTGGATTTGTTACCTTTGCCTTCTAATAAGCTGGTGCATATAGATGGAAAGAAAAAGGAAGATTTTGTAAAATAATTGCATTAGCGAGTTAGGGATAATATTGAATGAAGAATGGAGCAGTATGCTCGTCAAGTTAACAAGGGTCGTAGACGAGTGATATTTGAACCCGGTGATTGGGTTTGGATTCACATGCACAAGGAGTGATTCCCTATTCAACGTCGATCGAAAATTTTGCCACGAGGAGATAGACCTTTTCAAGTCTTGGAAAGGATTAATGATAACGCCTATAAGTTAGACTTACCTGGTGAGTATGGGGTTAGGGCTACTTTTAATGTTGTTGATTTATCCCTTTTTGATGTAGGTGACGATTTGGGGATAAATCACCTCAAAGTGGGGGGAATGATGTGACCTTAGCTCAAGAAGTCACTACCGAATCCATTGAGCTGCCACGAGGGCCTATAACTCGGTCACGAGCTAAGAAATTTCAAGATGCATTAGCAAGCTATGTGGATCGAGCTTGGGAAGAGCAAGAAGCCAAATCCAAGAGTCATGCTTGGACTAGCTTAATAGGCGTCACTTGCAATTTATTGCAAGTTGAATTTGATTTTTAATAAACTCATCTTAGATTAATAAATGAGTTGCTGGATTTTATTCAACTCATATTAGTTTAAATAATTGAGTTAATAAACTTGTTTAAGTTATGCTTCTTTTAAATTATCTAGTTACTGGAATAATTTAATGATGCATGTGTTTTTAAGTTTTAAGTTCATTTATTTAGGTTGGGTGTTTAATATGTTTAAATGTGTTTACTACCAAAAATTGATTTTGACTTAGATAAAGTTTGTGGTGCATGTACTATAGGCAAACACAAAAAAAAAGTATCTTTTAAACCTATTAATGATGTAACACCCCTAACCCATATCCAACACCGGACAGGGCTTGAGGCATTATCGGAACTTTACACTTTCAGTGTACTAACTCGGGTCATAAAATTTCATTTGAATTTAAAACCTTTCAATCATGAACACCTCGTCCCTTGTATAGGCCTTCGAGACCTATAACATGTTGGAAGGCAATACGGGACAAATTCGGACACATTTGATAAACATTGGGCTTCTCGGAAGATTTTCTTTATCATGAAGTGTCATACGCCCGTGTAGGTGGGCCGTGTGAACTCACACTCCCGTGTATCTTGGGGCACACCCATGCCCTTCAACCGTGGGCAACACTGGCTTATCAACACGGCCATGGAACATGCCCGTGCTGCCTGCCTGTGGACGACATTGTCATTTTAACACGGCCATGGTGCACGCTCGTGTGGCTTACCCGTATACGAATTTGAGCTAAAATTTTGAGTGCAGGGGACACACGGCCATAGCACATGCCCATGGGAGAAAACCATGTGTCACACACGGCCTAGACACACGCCCGTGTGTCCAACCATGTGGACTCTAATAGGCTATTTTTCAAGCCTTTAGTCACCCCTTTCTACTACTTGTGCCCAGTGGTTACCAAGTTTGAGAGAAAACATAATTTTACGCTTGTAAATAATCTTAATGAAAATAGTTGTATGGAAACCTCATATCATTGGTTTCATACATAAATGGTTATTTCCTCTTTAGTGTCATGGGTTCCCATGTTACATTAATCCATCCGAAATTGGCTCGTTCATGTGATTGATTGCCAATTGATAGCAACCCATTATTAGTAATTAAAACCATGCATAAAATCTAGGTCATAGCCTACTTAAATTAAGTCAATTTTCATGGCCATATACAAAGAAATAAACATATTTTTACATGCCTTAACTTGGCAAATCAAATGACACATATAATAAAATACTCAAAAATACTATACATGCCATTTAACAAAATAAACAGTCTTTATACCAAAGCTTGTTTAGTTGATAGTGTGTTGACTCTCCAATTGTCCTCCAATCCTTTCGAGTCCTCGAGCTCTGTGAGACAGGGAAAAAGAGAGGGGTAAGCATTTACATGCTTAGTAAGCTCGAATAATCGAAAAGTAAACTTACCGAGTAATTAACATACATCTATACTTAATTCATGAAATCATCCATTATGAAATGATTTCCTGTCATATGCACTCAATCAATGAGTTAGTCGCATAATCATGTAATTTAACTAGATGAGCTCATCATTCAACATTTCATTCACATATATATATCCCATGTTAATCTTGTTGAGTTTCTAGGAAATCTCGATGGAATACCCATTATCCATCAATTCTTACGAATGATCATTTCACATATATGCACTCCCGCGAACCTCATATCATATGGCGGGATTACCAGTCTAGGCTAAATCCCCCATTATATGAACTCGTAAGGTGATGTCGGGATTACCAGTCCAGGCTAAATCCTTTATAATGACAAACACCCTTAATGAGTTCGGATCTGAATTACCAGTCCAGGCTAAATTCAGACCCAATTCAGATTACCCGTCTGGGCTAAATCCAATGCACATATATTCTTCGGGAGGCTCAATCATTCAAGGAACACCCGTCTAGGCTAGATTCCTTTCCATATTTGAGATCACAGATTACTCGTCCGGGCTAAATCCTTACTGCAACACATGCAAGATCTCACTTCACATGTAAAACATGGTTTATCCATCGAATTCCCTTTTTAACCTCAACCGAGACAGTTATCAACAAGTCATTACCAAAGGTACATTTCATGCATTTTCATACCATCAATAAATGCAAATATCATGCATTCATAAATCATACAATTATGTATATTAGGGGTTTACTTTAAGTTATCCGAACTTACTTGGTATTCTTTTTGGGATCGTGTTTCAGTTATTTCGAAACCTTGCGTTTACCACGATTGACCTCCGAAATTTGTTCCTTGGGGTATATAATAGCAAAATTAACTCATTAATACCCCACATTATACATTTCAAGTTTAATATCTACTCCCGGTCCAAATGACCGTTTTGCCTCTAACCTTTGACATTTTTACGATTTAGTCTCTAGGCTCGTATAATGAAACACATGCAATTTCTATCTCACCCAAGCCTAACCAAACATTTTTCTCTCTTATGGTAGCCCACATTATCCATTATTTTCTCATTTCTACCACACATTTGCTTCTTTTGCACAATGGTCCTTATAAGGGTTTCTCATGAAAATCAACTAGAAAAAGATGTTTAACACACATTAATATTTCATATTCCTCCATAGTCCATCAAAACACAATTAACTCATGCATGGGTAAATTTTTAAACATGAACCTTAGCATGAAATATGGGTAGAAATGGAGAGATCAAGTTACCGGGATTTCAAAAATACCAAGAACATGAAAAACGGGGCTTGGAAGCACTTACTATTGAGCTTGAAAATTGAAGAAACCCTAGCTATGGTGTCCTCCATATTTCGGCAGCTATGGGAAGAAGATGAGCATATTTTTGCTCCATTTTTCTCTTTTTATTTCATTAAAATGCCTAATGACCAAAATGCCCTTATGCCCTTTCTTTAAAATTTCATCCATGCAAGCCCATTTTTGTCGAAAAATTTAGAATTTGGGAAAATTGCTCTCAAAGATCTTCTAATTCATAATTTAAAGCAATTTCATACAAATTGCTTCTAGAAACCAAGTTTTGCAATTTATTCAATTTAGTCCCTAATTTCCAATTGGGCATCTTATACTTAGAATTTCTTCATGAAACTTTAACACATGCATATACTCATATTCTAGGCCTCATAATAACCATAAAATAAATATTTTGATGTCGTATTTGTGGTCCTAGAACCACTATTCCGACTAGGCCCTATTTAGGGATATTACAAATGATGTATCTACTAGTAGACTCTTACAACTAATTCACATATATCTTTTTAAACCTACTAAAACAACTAGCATGGGTGGAAAATAATATGACTATTCTAAAGATGAAGCTTTAGAGAAATTCATCACATTTTCAAAAATTAATCAAAATTAAAAAGATTACGCTATCACTAATGTTAGAAGTGACCATGGAGCAGAATTTCAAATTCTTGTTTTTTGATCATTTTTTCAACTCAAATGGTATAGGCCATAATTTTTCTACACCTAGAACCGCTCAACAAAGTGGAGTTGTTGAGAAGAAAAATAAAACTTTAGAAGAAATGGCTAGAACCATGCTTTGTGAAAACAATTTGTCAAAGTATTTTTTGGCAAAAGCCACAAACATTACATGTTATATTGTAAATCGAGTAATGATTAGGCCTGTTTTGAAAAAAAAAACTCCATATGAATTTTTCAAAAACAAAAAGCTATTTCCATCCTTTTGGATGCAAGTGTTTGCTTTAATTAATGGAAAAAAATAATCTTGGCAAATTTTATGCAAAAAGTGATGAAGGAATTTTTCCTGGTTATTCTTTATATTCTAAAGTTTATCGAGTCTTTAATAAAAGAACTTTAGTATTAGAAGAGTCTCTATGGATATTTTAAATGACTCTAACCCTCCTCTTAGAAAGGAATCTTCTATTGATGATGATGATGATAATGTAAAATTTTTTAATAATAATGAGAAAGTGGATCAATCATCAAGTGAGAAGACACAAGAACAAACTCAAGATGCTCTAAAGGAGCTTATTCTAGAGGAAAGTGGAGTCAATCATCCAAGGGAATACAACTATATGAAGGATGGTAAGATTTTGGAAGATCCATCCAAAGGGGTAACTACTAGATCTTCTTTTAGAAACACTTGTAATTATGTTACATTTATCTCATACATTAAGCTTAAAAATATCAAAGAAACATCAAATGATGAATATTGGATATTGGTTATGCAATAAGAGTTAAATCAATTTGAGAGAAGTAAAGTATGAACCATAATTGAAATGCCTTGTAATAAATCAAGTATAGGTACTAAATGGGTTTTTAGGAACAAGCTAGATGAGATTGGTAACATAGCTAGGAACAAGGCTAGGTTTGTTGCTCAAGGTTATACTCAAGAGGAATGAATAGATTATGATGAAACTTGTGCTCCCATAGCTAGAATGGAAGTCATTAGGATGCTTTTAGCTTTTGCATGTTTTAATAATTTCAAATTATATCAAATGGATGTCAAAAATGCTTTTCTAAATGGTTTATAAATGAAGAAGTGTATGTTGAGCAACCACCCAATTTTGAAGATTCAAAACATTAAAATATATAATATATAATAATAATTAATAATTAATTTTTTTAAAAAGTTTGAGCATTTCCAGGTATAAAATCTAATTAAGTATTCATAATTAGATGCAAAATTGTTAGAAATCATTTTAGAGGAACATGGTTAAGTAGCATAGAGAGACTTTTTAAACTAGATTAAGTCGTGATGTCTAATACAATAAATTTGATCAAATAAAGTATATGTGTGCAAGTAGATTCAGTGCCATGGGGAGATTAATTCAAATTTAAATTGACTCTAAAGAGGTCTTTGAACTTTCCGAACAATCCGAACCAAAGATTGACAGCTTCAATTTTTCAATTAAACAATTTTCTCTAATGTCAAATTCATAGAATGGACTCCAATATGAAACTCGGACACAAACAAGCGAAAATAATCTTAATTAAAGTTTTGCATAATTCCCCCTTTAAAATGCGCATCATCTTGTAAAAAAAACACTTAATCTTGAATAATAATTACTAAATTATTATAATTATCTTCTTTCACCAATCTAGAAAAAGATCTAAAAAGTAAAATTTATTTGACTATTGGATATTTTACTTCAATAAATCTCCCTAAGTAATCCCAAGGTGTATATTCTCTCAAGTCAATTTTTAGTTGAAAGACCTAAAAAAATCAAATTGGAGGAGTTTTAGTTCTTTTGGGACATAAGGGGAGACTAGCAACTTCCTTGGGAGTTTCATGATGCCTCCGTTAGGCAGACTTTGGGCCATGATAGCTGGCGATCACGTGGATCTATTATACCAGGATGCCATTTCTTGAATTAGATTAAAACATAAACCCATTAATAAATAATACCTCCAACTAATTTTAATGATTAAATTAAACTTAATTTACATAATTAAATATTTTGCACAATCCAATTTAAATTCCCTTAAAATCACATCAATTTGCCATAATAGAATTATGAATTACTTCAATTTCAAATTAAATTAACTATAATAACCTTTTAATTTAATTTTTAATTTAAATCCAATTATTTAATTTATTATTCTAATTAAATAACAATCCAAAAAATTTAAATTAACCCAAAGTAAACTCTTTCCTTTCTAAGAAAATGTAATTAATACAATCTATTTCACCAATTGGTTTATCCTTTAGTTTATAGTTTTACATGCAATTAGTACAAAGTTGTAGTGAGTTAGTAAAGAGACCGATTTGACATATACAATAACATGTAATTAAGTTTTAACTCTTTGTTCATTAACTACATAGTTATTTAGTCATGGAATCAAATCATTAAAAGTACCATGATTGAGCTTCTAATTATATACCATTACAAAAGTTACATATATTATAAAGTTTTAGTTCAATAATCTTGTTATTTGTGTATTATCCTCATATGATATTTGAAATTCCTTAAGGTTATATCCGTCCACCTAATTTAATCACTTTTATCTCAAGGTTTCCATTATATCTTCTATTATGAAAATGATCATTACTCTACCAGATATGATTAAATCATTTGTCACAGAAAATGACCCTTAACCATGTTTATTTTTCATAATCCATATAATGCTTTCGAAAGGATACTATTAACTCTTTATTTGAGCTATAATCCCACTATTTATAAGTAAAGCCATGTCATACATAATCATATACCCAATATGTCAACCTTTTGCTTAATACTTTGAGATGCATTAACTATCAATACATCAAAGTATATATGAGCCATACATACATAGTCATTCACTTACTCATAATTAAGATAAGTTACACAATAAATATTACATGAGATTTAATCCACAAATAAATTTAAGATTAATTAATCTTGGGTCCATTCAAGTATGTTGTTAGTCCAAACAATCACATCCATATTTTATCATGGAAGTCAATTGAATTTCGGTAGCCAAAACAAACTATCTCCCAAATTAGATTTATAGTCAAGATAATTGTTCTAACATAAATCACTTACTTATCATGATCCCATGATTATCTTTTGATATAAATTGTCATCTACATTAATATTAGTTCATCATCGAACCAATATTACATGTAAAATCACTAACATTCATAACAAAAAATAATGAATAAACATTTGAATATGTTATTAATCAATTAGTTTGAAATATTAGAATAATTAATGATTTATTTTGGAAAAGAAGGCATTTATTTCATTCCACTTTTATATTTTAAAATATATTTTTTAAAACTCCTAATAGTACAAAAAAAGCATGAGAAACCAAACCCATTAAACCCGAAACTCACTCAAACCTAAAAACACCTTAACCGCTGCCACCGCCATATGAGTAACGAGATCCACCATCACTAACCCATGCAATCAAAATGTAAAAGGGAAGAAGCATCTTTACAAAACATAAAAAGGAGGCAAATCACTAGTTAATATACAAATTACATAAAATGGCTATAATAAACCAAATTGAATCTCCTTTACCATATTTATGATTTGAAAATGTTTTTATAAATTATGTGAAAATTAAAAAGTTTCTAATATTTTTAAACAAATACATATTTTCAAGCATATCCATGAGCAACTTCAATATTTAAATTACAAAAATTTCAAGACCTATAACTCCAATCCAGAAACCTGAAATAAAATCATTTTATTATACTTTAAATGATAAATTAGATTTTTGGGACCCGAATATTGGACAAGTAAAATTTTCACTAATCGAAACCTGCAATGATGGCGATTCAAGTTCAGTCAATTTGTCTAAAAAACTGTCAAATAAACAAGGAGATGTAATAGCTACTTGATAATTGTTACATCCGCCATGGCAAACAAGTAAAGAACAGAAGAAATAGATCGGAACGGAGATCCGACACACCAAACAACATTGCAGTGGGACATTGCTTCTTCTAGCTACCCCTTTTATTGGTGTCGAAGACAGAATGATGAATAATAATAAGAAGCAGAAGAATTCCCTAACCGACGAAATGCTATTCCGGAACTCATCGCCTTTTCTCCTAATTAATCCTATGCAGGACCGAGCATTCTCCGCTGCAAACCACAGGAAAAGCACAAGCTGTTCAATTACATGGGGTTTCGTTTTTTTTTTTTTTTTTACTTCTTCAAGCAAGAAAATGACATTGGCAGATGCTTTAGGCTAGAAACATCAAACAACTCCATAAACCTCTGATCCGAAACTCTAGCTTTTGCGGCAGCAAACCTTTGGTACTCGTCGAACACGGATGACAAACACCATCTTTGCAATTTCCTCAAGCATCCAACCAGACAACCAGTTCGGTGCTGGAAAATAAAGCAAAGCAATATCATAAGTCTCAGATGGTATTGATCAGTCGAACTCAGGTATGAAACACTGGAAAAAAACCAACATGCACATACCTTCCCTCGATTACAATGAATTAAAACTGGGTGATTCCTAACATCTGCATAGTAGAGAAGGCAAAATTAGAAGTCCTGAAACCAATGAACCACGTTTAAAATAGCTAGAGATGAAGTCTAACCGAGGACGAGTTTTAAAGCTTCACGAATCGTATCCTCTGGAATATTTACAAATGGCTCCTGGATGAAATGTGTATATTAGTTAATTTCTATCATTGGATACTGTTAATATGGATGGTTTTTCTTCTGTCATTTTTGCCATAGCTTCTACTTAATAGCCACCAAATGCAGAATACCCACAAGCTTTAGAAAATGTTTCTGATGTGTAAGATCAGACTAAGCTTGCTATAAATATCTAAGTGAGTTCTGTCTAGTTGTTGGGTTTTAAGCGGGACCATTGTGACCCCTCCAATTTAACTGGGAATTTTCTTAGTATAATTGTTGGCATAATAATTATCTAAATATTTCTGATAATATTGTTATTAATATTATCGTCGCTTCCGCAACAATTGGTATCCGAGCCAAGGTTTTGTAGTATGCTCTGTGTTTGCAGCTTAGTCTGATCTTACACATCAGAAACATTTTCTAAAGCTTGTGGGTATTCTGCATTTGGTGGCTATTAAGTAGAAGCTATGGCAAAAATGACAGAAGAAAAACCATCCATATTAACAACTTCCACTTCGTACATTTTGCCGAGGATTGGAACTGCAAATACGAGATTTGTAGTGGAAATTTTTGATGGAACAGGTCATTTTGGCATGTGGCAAAGTGAGCTTCTAGATGCCCTCTTTCAACAGGGTTTAGATATTGCCATTGAGGAAGAAAAACCAGAAGGGGTTGATGATAAAGAATGGAAGACCATCAACCGATTGGCATGTGGTACAATTCGATCATGTCTTTCCAGAGAGCAGAAGTATACATTCAGTAAAGAGACTTCTGCAAGTAAATTGTGGAAAGCATTGGAGGAGAAATTCTTGAAGAAGAACAGTCAAAATAAGTTGCATATGAAGAAAAGACTGTTTCGTTTCAATTATGTTCCTGGTACCACGATGAACGAGCACATTACCAATTTTAATCAGCTGGTGGCTGATTTGTTGAATTTGGATGTGACTTTTGAAGACGAAGACTTGGCGTTAATGTTGTTGGGATCGCTTCCTGAGGAGTTTGAGTACCTTGAAACTACTCTACTTCATGGAAAATCGGAAGTAACTTTCAATGAAGTAACTGCTGCATTGTATAGCTATGAACTACGCCGAAAGGATAAGTTGAAAGGTTCAGGTGAAGCAGCAGTGGAAGCATTGGTAACAAGAGGTCGTCAGCAAAGTCAGTCTAATGGGAAGAGAAGAAAGTCCAAAGGTCGAGCTGTTGCCAAAGATGAATGTTCCTTTTGCAAAGAAAAAGGACATTGGAAGAAAGATTGTCCAAAATTGAAGAAAAAAGGGAAGACTCCGCAAGATGCAAATGTTGCAGAATGCAATAGTGAAGCAGAGTCAGACTTTTCTCTTAGTATGACATCTTCAACATTATATGCAGATGAGTGGATCATGGATTCTGGTTGTTCCTATCATATGTGTCCCATTCGGGAATGGTTCTTTGAATTTCAAAAACTAGATGAAGGGGTTGTTTACATGGGTAATGATAACACATGTAAAATAGCCGGGATAGGTTCAATTAAACTGAGGAGTCATGATGGATCTACTAGAATTTTGCGGGATGTACGATATGTCCCAAAGTTGAAGAAGAATCTCATCTCTTTGGGGTCGTTAGAATCTAAAGGCCTAGTTGTGACAATACGAGATGGAGTTCTTAAAGCAACTTCAGGAGCATTGGTGATGTTGAAAGGCATAAGAAAGAACAATCTGTATTACTACCAAGGTAGTACAGTGGTCGGGACAACAGCAGCAGCAATTTCGAGTACCAAGAAGGACGCTGAGGCAACACAGCTGTGGCATATGCGTTTGGGCCATGCTGGTGAAAAATCCTTGCAAACTCTAGCCAAGCAAGGATTATTGAAAGGTACAAAGACTTGCAAACTTGAATTTTGCGAGCATTGTGTTCTGGGAAAACAACGAAGGGTGAAATTTGGCACTGGGATTCACAATACTAAAGGTATTCTGGATTATGTGCATTCTGATGTATGGGGACCGTCCAAGACTCCATCACTTGGAGGAAGACGTTATTTTGTCACCTTTATTGATGATTTTTCCAGACGAGTTTGGGTGTTCCCTATGAAGAACAAAGATGAGGTGCTTGAAGTTTTCCTTAAGTGGAAAACTAAAGTTGAAAATCAGACAGGAAGGAAGATTAAGGTTCTCCGATCAGACAACGGTGGAGAATATAAAAGCGATCCTTTCCTGAAGATATGCCAAGATTGTGGCATAGTAAGGCACTTCACCGTAGGTGGAACACCGCAACAGAATGGGGTGGCAGAGCGTATGAATCGAACGCTTGTGGAGAAAGTTCGATGTATGTTATCTAATGCTGGATTAGATAGAAAGTTTTGGGCTGAGGCTGTGACGTACGCTCAACATCTCATCAATCATTTGCCATCATCTGCTATAAATGGCAAGACTCCTTTGGAGAAATGGTATGGAAAACCTGCTACTGATTATGACACCTTGCGTATTTTTGGTTCTATTGCATATTATCATGTGAAAGAATCAAAGTTAGATCCAAGAGCAAAGAAGGCTCTATTCATGGGCTTCAATGCTGGTGTTAAGGGGTATCGTTTGTGGTGTCTAGAGGCAAATAAGACGATAATCAGTAGGGATGTTACCTTTGATGAATCTGCCATGTTGAATAAGGTAAATCCAGAAGGAGTGAGTAGTACTTCGCAGCAGGTGGAGTGTACTCCGCAGCAGGTGGAGTTTGAGCAGAGTGTGGTAATTCCAGCAGAAGGTACCACTAGTGATTCTTCATTGGCAGATGCAGAGTCAGATGAGGAAGAGGTTTCTACCCAAGAACCTCAACAGCAATCAGAGCCAATTGCAGTCAGAAGGCAGAGACGAGAAATTCAGAAACCAGCTCGTTTCACTGACATGGTAGCTTATGCACTTCCAGTTGTTGATAATATTCCATCCACTTACACCGAAGCCATTCAGAGTTTAGAGAATAATAGATGGTTAGGTGCAATGGAAGAGGAAATGCAATCTCTAGAGAAAAACAAGACGTGGAAGTTGGCACAACTACCAAAAGGGAAGAAGGCGATTGGTTGCAAATGGGTATTTGCAAAGAAAGAAGGATTTCCCGACAAAGAAGATGTTCGTTACAAGGCAAGGTTAGTGGCTAAAGGCTACGCTCAGAAGGAGGGAATTGACTATAATGAGGTATTTTCTCCAGTTGTTAAACATTCCTCCATTAGAATTTTGTTGGCCTTGGTAGCGCAGTTGAATTTGGAGCTAGCTCAACTTGATGTGAAGACCGCGTTTCTACACGGTGATTTGAAGGAGGAAATCTATATGACTCAGCCAGATGGATACAGGGTTGCTGGTAAAGAAAATTGGGTGTGTAAACTTAGCAAATCGTTGTACGGATTGAAACAATCTCCGAGACAATGGTACAAACGATTTGACAGGTTCATGAAGGACCAGAAGTACAAAAGAAGCAAATACGATCATTGTGTGTATTTGCGCAAGCTTCAAGATAGTTCCTACATCTACTTACTCTTGTATGTTGATGATATGCTGATTGCAGCAAAGAGCCAAATGGAGATTGATAGACTGAAGGCTCAGTTGAGTAAAGAGTTTGAGATGAAGGATTTAGGGGAAGCTAAGAAGATTCTCGGCATGGAAATAACTCGGGATAGAAAGAGGGGCAAACTTTGGCTGTCACAAAAACAGTATTTGGAGAAGGTACTACAACGTTTCGGTATGTCTGAAGGTACAAAACCTGTAAGTACCCCAGTTGCTCCTCATTTTAAACTAAGTAACCAGTTATCTCCAACGACTAAGGAAGAACGAGAGTACATGGCAAAAGTCCCATATGCAAATGCAGTTGGAAGCTTGATGTATGCAATGGTATGTACAAGACCAGATATTTCACAGGCTGTTAGTGTTGTTAGCAGGTACATGCATGATCCGGGCAGGGGTCATTGGCAAGCTGTGAAATGGATTCTGCGGTATCTCCAAAATACCATAGATGTCGGATTGGCATTCGAGCAGGATGAATCATTTGGTCAATGCATAGTTGGATATTGTGATTCTGATTATGCAGGTGATTTGGATAAGCGACGGTCTACAACTGGCTATTTGTTTACTTTAGCGAAAGCGCCAGTTAGTTGGAAATCTACCTTACAGTCCACGGTGGCTTTGTCTACAACAGAGGCAGAGTATATGGCAATTACAGAGGCTGTGAAGGAAGCAATTTGGCTTCATGGATTGCTTAAAGACTTGGAAGTTGGTCAGAAACAACTTAAGGTATATTCTGACAGTCAGAGTGCTATTCATTTAGCAAAGAATCAAGTTTTTCATGCACGAACGAAGCACATAGACGTTCGCTATCACTTTGTGCGGGAAATTCTCGAAGAAGAGGAGATACTTCTCCAAAAGATTCACACTACGGAGAATCCTGCAGATATGCTGACTAAGGTGGTTACAAGGGCCAAGTTTGAACATTGTTTAGACTTGATCAATGTCCGACACATTTGATATGGCGTCGTTGGCGCAAATTTGAAGACACTATTGAAGTTTGTGTTATGAGAAGATGTTCGAAGATGTGGAATATCGCCAAGGTGGAGATTTGTTGAATATTGGCAATATCCCACATTAGGAAAAGATAGAAAGGGAGGGGGTTTGGTTTGTTATATATAGAACCCCTCCCCCTTTGGTTGTATCATCCCAAAAATCTTCTCCTTTGTAATATTTCTAGAGGAAATATTAATTTGGTAGTGTCCGAGGACGTAAGCTAAATTGGCCGAACCTCGTTAAAACTCTGGTATTTTATTTCTTATTTGTTTGCTTTTATTTAATAGCTTTATGTTGGTTATATTTATTTAGTTATTATTGCTATAAATATCTAAGTGAGTTCTGTCTAGTTGTTGGGTTTTAAGCGGGACCATTGTGACCCCTCCAATTTAACTGGGAATTTTCTTAGTATAATTGTTGGCATAATAATTATCTAAATATTTCTGATAATATTGTTATTAATATTATCGTCGCTTCCGCAACAGATACATCATTTCAAAGTAGGTTCCATGCAAGAACCGAGCTTTTCGACATTTAACTAGTGAAGGATAGAAACTAAATGGAATCCTTGTTGTCGAGACCAACAATCCTACGTTCATCACTGCTATGCTACTTGAAAACAGGTAATGTATTTTTCCATATATTTGAAGGATTTTTGAAAGACCATATCCTTATTAACCCATGTCCAGATATGCATCAAACAAAAGCATAAAAGACAAATACCTTACGAAAAATGAAGAGTCAAAGTAGCACAGTATCACTACTTACTGCTTCTAGTTATATATATATATATATATAACCCACAACTACAAGCCATACGACATGAAGATATCGATCGCTTTAAACAATCACAGTATAATATAGCCTACATTGCATTGCACTTTATTTAACCTTCTATGAGTAAGTAAGCTTCATTGCAATTTCAGCAACCTCGGGGATACATGTGATGTGATGATACAAACGGACTCTTTTGCCAACAATTGTGTAAAGCTCATGCTGCAGTAGATAATTTTACCAATTACCACCTTTCCAGACTAATTATCTTATTTTGTTTCAGGATTGAAATTGGTATATTTTTAGTTCATTCTCTAGCACTATGGTGACTCATAAGCTGTAAATGAATAGAACGTTGAATAAATAGTTTGGTTTCTGATCGTTTACCAAACTAAATAAACAAACATGAACAAGATTTTGAAATTCGTTTATTAAACGAACTGAACACGAACAAACTGAACACGAACAAAGCTTGTTCAGTTTATTTATGTTTATGAATAAGCTCGTTTATATTCTTTTAATAGATTATTTAAAACTTGTTTATTATTCAATTATTATATAAATTAATAATATTATTGTTTGTGTATTTATTTTATTTATAATATAATTATTAATATTTATATTTAATTATTTGTAACTAAAAAAATAATATGTATGTTTATTTATTGTTATTATTCAAAAACATTATTCGTAAATATGTTTGCAAATATAAAGGTTTAATGTTCAAGAACATATCTGTTTAACTTAAATGAACTAACAAAAACACAAATAATTTTAAAAAAAAATAAATTTGAAATTCTTAAGGAACATGAACCAAACATGAATAAGCAAACAAACATAAAACAGAAATTTATTCATTCAAGCCCGGTTCAATACGACCCTAGTAATTCACTGACATGAGAAGAAGAACACGGAAAAATGAAACGAGTTTTACAAATAATCCGGTAGGGTATTAAAGATGATAAGGATATATTGACAGCCAACTATAATATTTCCATTAGCTATGAAGTAAATGTGAAGCAAATGGCGAGGCTTAACAAGTTTGTAAAATCAAAAATTCAAAATACAAAGATATTTCATCACTTAATCTTGCATTAATGATAAAAGAGGCCTCGTTCCATGGTTGTGGTCATTATTACCTACTTAAAGACAACACCTACGAGTTGTTAAATTTAGAGCGGGATTTACTAGGTTTTTGTTTTGTTTTGTGTCTTTTTTTTTTTTTTTAATAATGAACATAGGGCTCGAACTTTGACATGAGTGCCAAAGACGGATTAATACGAGTAATGTTCAGTTTTTTTCCTTGGTGTTGGATGTAGATACTTGAAAGAAAACGAAAAAGGTAGTTGGCGATATAATAAGCAAAGCAAAAAACAAGTGACTTGATATCTTTCAAATATTGAAGCACAAAGGAGTATATCATTACTTACTCGGATTTACTTGCGGCTTAGTAAACAAATATTCCAAAACACACACACACAAACAAAAAGAAATTCACACCAAGCTATAGCTACTGTTGCATGCTCAAACAAATCACGAACGCCAAAAGCATGACCAAGGCGTAGTTTCTACTTCCTGATTGCTTTTCTCAGATATTGAAATTCACATGAAAGGGGAAACATAACCCTGAGGCTTTATTACTTCTTAGAGGCTCACTTTATTCATAGAAAGAGGCTAGACTTTAAAATAATTCCTATTATGGTTCATTCAGGAAAATTTCACATTAGAGTTCAATTTCTTCACAAATGAATATATAAAACTACATTCCAATCTCAAAATACATGCACAAGTTATCACTAATGTTTTGATTTGAATCTCAAGCAAGATTTGGAAAATTTTAATAGAAAATCATGGTAATACAATCTATGACTATATGCATAGCTTAAAAAAAAATTAGTCAATTCAGAATTTTAATGAAAAATCATCAAATATTTTCCTCATTAAACAACTAAAATTTTAGGAAATGAAGAAAAATTAACTATGTCTTTCCAATATTCCAACTATAATTTTCAAGGAATTTACAGCAAAACGTTTGAGCTCCTTCTCGAATGCATTTCTCATTATTAACTCTTAACACCCAAAAAGGAAAGAGCCACCATTTGTATCATATCAAATAAGCCTAATTGTACAAATCAAACTCCCAAGCATTCATAAGCATATGGAACCGGAATTCCCTTTTCTTGCTAATGAATTAATGATAGCTTGTATGCATTTATTATATATAATATCTCCTAAATGAATGATTTGATCAAACACCATCATCAGATTTGCAATCAAAAGCTTAAATTGCAAAGCGAAATTTAAGAAAGTGTTACCTTGTAACTTTCAATTCCAAACTGAAAAAGCTTGATTCCATTGAACTTTAAAAACTCAGTGTTGGCTTCTGGGTATGGTTCAGGACACAGATATCTAGCATTTAAAAAAAAAGGAGTGAGAAAAGAGGACACCCTTTTAACTCAAAGTAGAAAATGATTGATTTGCATGTCAAAAAGAAGAAAGTTCGGTCTTACATGATGGAGGTGAGCTTAAGCGTTTGAAGGAAAGAGAAGTTGGCAGAATCAGGGAAACCAGACCTGAAGATGCCATTGTCAACCATAGCAAAGTTCAAAGGAGGAATCAAGTTGAGGTCATCTGAAGTCGACGACAACATGTCGACGTGGTGGTCAACGGCGGGGGCATATTCTTCTATGGTTCTGCACATCTGATGGCTACGAGCTGGCTGTTGGTTTAGGCTTAGTTTGGTATTATAACTGTCTTCTTTCATGAATGAAAATGTGGGTTTTTGTTCAGAGTGGGGCGGCGGCGACAGTTAAAAGTGGGGATAGAGGAAGGTGGTGGTTAAAAGTGGAGGGAGAGGGAGTTAAAAGGAAGATGGAGATTGGAGATGAACATGAACATGGTTTCCTTATATAATCCAACAAAATGTTTTTTTAATTTATTTATATTTAATTTCTTTTATGTATAAAGAGAAACTTGAGTACAAAAAGTGAAAAAGGAGAGTGACGGACGGGAACGCCGTGGAACTCACTGGTTGCTTTTTTGGGCTTTAAAACTTCTATTCTTTTATGATTAGGGACACATATTTTCCAATAAAAAAACTTGAGTAAATGGGTAAATTTTTATTTCCTTGAAATAATTAAAAAATTATAATTTAGTCATTAAATTATTTTAAAAAATTTATTTAAATTATTGAATTATTAAAATTGATGTTTTATGATTTTTCTTGTTACTAAATTATTAAAATTGATAGTATTTATCTATCTTATTAATTAGCAAATTATCGTTTGATATTTATTGACACATAATTTTTTTTAAAGAAACTTTAATAACTTAATAATTTAATTAATAACTTTTAAATAGTTAAAAGTCAAATACACCAAATAATAATTTTTTTAATTAATTGAGTAGCCCATAATTTAAAACTTTCTCATACCAGACATCGCAATTGGAATCCGGACCAAGTGTTTAAAATTCTAAGATCTCGTTAGCAATTGATTTACGTAAGTTGAAATTCAGTTTACAAATTTTCGTTTATAAATACTATTTTTTAACTTAAAAATATAAATATTGTTGTTGCTGGTAAATTTTGTATTGAAATAATATATTTGAATTGTCTAATTTAATTATTTAATCTGATTAGAAAATTTGAATATAACAAAGAGGTCTCTAACCTGTCAAATTTGTTTTGATTGTGAAAGTTTTATGGTTGATTTGTCTTTTCCCCAAGATTTTTTTGCTCTGTTTTATGCTTGAAAATTACATTAATAATTCGATTATAAGTTAAGAATTTGTATTAAAATTGACACCCACTGTTTGAGTAAATATGATATAAAAATAATATGATAATAGTAACATAAACATCATATAAATATACAAACAAATAAACTTTATAAATATAAGTTGGTAAGTCCAAAAAATATATATATTAAGCTACCAAATAAAAACACAAGTTCAGAAATGGGCAGGCAACAAAAATAAAATATATGATATGGGAAAGAGAAAGAAAAGAGGAGGGGAATAAAGAGTACATTCTAAAGAATATGCTTTGGGGTATAAAATAGTTAGTGCTCCAACTGCGAGACCTAGGCGCCACGTACTTTCTCCATACTACTTTATTTGTTTTATAAATCAAGCTCATTTAAAACAAAAATTACACCAATTATTTGTATCATTTTTTGTTTTATTTTATCATGATTATATTTTTATATAAATTTATTTATTTGTTTTAAATAGAGTATTTTTTTTAAAAGTAGATGTGAGGAAGGGCAGGTGAACTTTTTCTTTTGAACGGTGGATATGAAATGGTTATAATAATTGTTTGTCTTATCTTATTCCGCTTCACTTTATAAAATTATTATTTTATCTTTGTACATATAACTATAAAAATAGAACAATGTATAATGTATAATTGACATTTTATGTTTAAATATTTGTTATATTTTAAATAGATTAAAAATATTAAAGATAAGTAATAAAAATGAAATTGGAGCAAAGTGGGATGGGAATTGATGCATCAAATATCTATGGAAGTGATAGTGATATTTAAGATTATACATTCGTATAGAACGGAACAGATGGTAGAACAGAGTCTGCTAATTGTGAAGCGATGATAAATTTAGCAAATTCTATCCCCGCCCTGCTCTATTATCTTCTTTATTTGAAAACTTAAATTTTGGTCTCATTCTAGGTAATTTATGTATGGATTTTTAAATATATATATATTGATATAAATATTATAATGTATGTTATTGATTGAATATTCTTTCAATTATTGAGTTCAACCATGTTTTATAATTATTGGTTTTGTTTATAATTATTTAGATATATTATTTATAATCGTATCGCTATTATAATTTTACTTAATTTTACTTATAAAATTAAAATATATATATTGTATTTTGATTTTTTATCATATCCTTTTCTTAAATATTACAAAAAAAAAGAAAAAACAAACAAACAAGAACTTGCCCTCTCATGTAATTTTTTTTTGGTTTTTTACATAAATAAATTAAAAAAAATTATATACTGAAATAGGTTGTCAGCTGGATTATTTACGAAAATGGTATTTTTTTTAATCGCGCCTATCTGACAGGCGCAACTCCTTTTTTATATTAAAATATTTTTTTCGTTTAATAAAATAATATTAATTTTTTCTCGGATCAGTATATGACCCGTGTATAGATACAAAAATGGTATACGGGTTGCACCTATCTAACAGCCGTAACTAGTTGAGCCTATCTGACAGCCGTAACTGGTTGAGCCTATCTCAAAGGCATGACTGGTGGGGCCTACAGGCGCGCTTGGTGCTTAATTTTTCTCCTATATATACCCCCGAAAATCAAATGAGCAACAAACACAAAATTTAGCAGAACGGAAGTAAGAAGATAGAGAGAAGAAAGAAAGAAAGGAAAATAAGAAGATTGATAAGGTATTTTAGTTTATTTCTTTTTAAATAGAATGTAGAGTTTTGTTAGTAATTTTATTATTTGAAAGTTATTTTGTTAGGCTATTAATTTTATTAGCTTTTGAATGAAAAATTTTGCATTAAAAATTTCATGTAACTTTTTTGCTATTCAAAACTGTTTTGAGAATTTTGAAAATTTTTTTAATAGATCTAGTATTGAAGATGGAGAATCAGTTTTTCATATGTGTTTATTTTGATGGAGAAATTTTGACAACTGTGGGATGTATATTTGAATGTCGCAAACAAGTAGTAATGAGTTTAATAAAAATATCTCATTTGACGATATAAAGGAAAAAATTAGTGAAATAATTTATAGACATTGTGGGAGAAGGATTTCGAAACTTTTCTACATGTTTCTAGTTTCGACGAATCCCATAAAATTCACCGGAATGGAACTTCTAGACGATGAAGATGTGGAGACAATGGTCTCTCTTTATTGTGGGACTCAGAGCAACCAAAATGCACCGATTCAGTTATTTGCTGAGTTAGCTGGTGTGGAGGCAACTGAAGATCCCACTCCATTAAGTGAAGAAGATAGAGCGTAAGAGCCGTGTATGGTGGTTCCGATATCGTATGTTGATAGTCAATCAATTATACACGGGATCGACATTGATCTTAATGCTGCACCCGAGACTGATGTGGTTGGTGATGATGTATACCATAGTAGTGATCCTTCTGATCACAAAGTCGATAGTGATAATGATCCTGACGTGGACGAGGTCCCTAATGATATTAACGACGAAGGCGTGAATGAGGATGAAAATGTTAATGCGTCTTCAGTCGGGAACCAGATTCATTGTATTGTGATACACAATAATCCTAGGGCATACATGTCTCGGATAGACCCCGATACAACGCACGTAGCTGAGTTATTGGAGTAACCTGAAATACTACTTGTTCACCAAATGGCCGTATATTCTAATCTTGAGAAGTTGTTCATGGGCCAGAGATTCGAAAGTAAGTAAGAGTGCATATTTGTCATTAAGCGTTATAGCATGAATATATCAGTAGACTACAAAAGTCGACATGTCTAAACTGACATTATATATTGGAGAGTGTTGGAGGTCGGCGGAAGGCTACAATTGGCGGATACAAGCTGTATTTATCCAGAAGTCGCAAATGTGGGAGATACGAAAATTTGCTAGGCCTCACACATGCATTTCAACACGTATGACAGAAGATCATCGAAAACTTGATTCCAAAACTATCTGTACGTGCATCATGCGGAGGTATGTTATTAACAACGATAATATTTTCATCATCTTCGATAGAGGGAAAGGATTAATTACTACCAGTAGGTGTTTTGGTGTGCCATGGAGATTTGTTTACTACATCCAGCACATCGCGGCTAACTTCCATTGAGATTATGAGAATGCAGACTGGAAGAGACAAGTTGTGAAAATAGGTAAAATATTACTTTATTTTTTCAATATAAGTTTTAATGTTTTAGGGCAATACTGTAATTTATCTTTTCTTAACACATATACAGTGCACGAGCTAGAGCCATACATTTTCTGCCAAAGAATGACTCGACTTAAGAGTGACATGGAGGGCCAAACAAACACATCTTTCCGACAGTGGTTAGACACCATGGAGCCGTGGCAATGGGCTCAAAGTTTTGACGAGGGCTTTCGTTATGGTCAAATGACCACAAACTTGGTAGAGGGGATCAACGCTGTGTTGTTGAAAACACGACATCTTCCGATTTCGACATCTTCCGATTTCATCTATCTTCTCGACTACATTCTACAGGTTGGCTACCTTGATGCCAAAAATAGGTTAGCAACAAGTCAACTAGATGGAGGCGGGACACATATTTGACGAAGATATCAGGGATGCAATGGTTGCAAACCTTCGGATAGCGAGGTCGATGACTGTAGAAGTATATTCATAACGTAATAAAACGCTTCGAGTTACAGAGACCATCGGTCGTTGACCCGGTATACCACCTAGTCTTATAGAGTTGCTCTCTGAAACAGACGGTGCAATTGTAGGAGGTTTCAAAAACTTCATTATCCCTGTGCACATGTCGTGGCAGCTTCTGCTAGAATCTCGCTCAATGTAGAATAATTTATTAATAAAGTGTACACCCTCAACACACGTTGTGTATATGGGAGAATGAGTTCCCCGTGCTTCTTGACCTATCTACTTGGGAGGTTCCTCCGACGACCTTCGAGCTTGTCCCAAACAAAGGGTTGCGTAGGAACCTGAAAGGTTGTCCATAATCATCCAAAATTCATAACGAAATGGTATTAGGGAGAAATTTGATGGGAAGCTGTGTGGCGTATACAAATTAGCCGGTCATAATCGAAGTAAATACTCGCTTTGAAACTACCATATTAGACAATCATCGCGATCGGGTAGAAATTAAGATGTTGTTCATTACATGTTGAGAGGATTGAATCTAAAATTTGTCTACAATTTGTTGCAATTAATCTAATTTAACTTACATAGTTAGTATAAAGTTTATTTATTTAAATTGCAAAAATAACCATAAAACTGATAAATAAAATGACAAAAAAGTCATTACATAAATACAAACTTGACTATTTAAATTGCAACAAAAAAATTTAAATTGATCAACAAAATACCAAAAAATTCATTACATAAATATAAAGTTATTTATATTACAAAACCCCCTAAAATTGATGGTTTGATGGTGCAGTTCTAGGGGTATATTTTTGTGGAGCTCGATGTTCACGTTGTGGGAAATTACGGCGATCAACGTTCTCTTCATCCATATGTGGGGGTGTGTGAAACATAGATGAAAAATCATGTCTCAAACACCATCGATAAACTTGAGTCGGGAGGAGTGGAGTACAGCGGTGGATACGGGTCGGGAGGAGTGAAGTAGTACGGTGGATATAGACTAGGAGGAGTGGAGTACGGTAGTGGATACGGGCCGGAAAGAGCAAAGTATTGAGGTGGTAGTGGGTTGAAGATATCAAACTCTGAATGATATCTATGGCCTGACGAGCCCGGGAAATAGTCATCGCCTCCCAAATCTGGATGATAAGAACTATCCCCAGAGTGTAGTTCCGGCTCTGTCTTTGGCTCTAGCTCTAGTGCATGATGCGGATCTGGAAGGGGTTGCCCAATTAGTGTTGTATGCAAAGGGACTACCATCGACGACCCACCAAACAAAAATAGTTTCCCTATCTTATAGTACCACTGTATGTACTCTAACAAGGGCTGCAGGTCTAAAGCACGAACCATCTAAGCTACTCTCCCCAATCGGTTGTTCCACATCGTAATATATTCTTCATGCACTTTTCCTCAATCATTTCCATACTTCCCCTTCCTGTTCATCTCATGGATCTCACCCAATCATACTGGCAGTATCGAGATATACTGTATGCAACCGAACTGTCGGAGTACTCGATCGCCATGATACCACTCCACTACCTGAAAATTTATAATGGGTGCGCTAATGCACCATAGGTTTGAGTGGACGTGGGCAGATGAGGGAATAATAGCCATAATTTCTGGAACAGAATATGGCATCCAAATGAACTATATAGTTAATAACATTGTTATATTAACAAGGGTCGAATGAGATAAAATAATAAAACTAAGTTTATATTGGAAAAACTTACTCCCTCTCTAGCATGATTCTCAATCATTAGACGGTATATCAGAACCGTGTATGGCCTCTCAATACCCAGATTAGTGCTCCATCTACGAAAACAAATTGTTAGAACAATATAATCTGAAAAAAGTCAACTAATTATTATAACGAGTAAAAATTCATCACCTATTAACGAGTGGAAATATTTATGATTGGTGACTAATGGATGCCAAGAATGGCATCCGGTAAAGTGCCCACGACTACAGTAGTATGAGGCATCTACTTATGTCCATCGCAGAAGGTTCTGTCGTCCGACAAAGTTTAGGATACAACATGGCTAACACTGTGGACCCCCAACTGTATGAACGGGTGTTTTGCAAATTAGATAATAGAAGTAAGTACATTAAGTGGACCATACTACCATTTGCATCTTACATGAGTACACCCCTTATAAGGTTCATAATATAAGCTCAAACGGCCTGCATCACCTCTCATTCATTGGCAGTATTCGGCAAATACTCAAAATTTTCCTTTAACCTTGAAAACCTCAAACTAGCAAGTTTCCCCTCACTTGGCAAGAGTCCAAGTAATTCATAGCAAAAAGCAGTCGGCCTAAAGATCGAACTTTTGCCCGTGATGGCATTCTTGTCGATGGTGAGCCCTAGCTGTAGTGCAACATTCTCTAGAATGATGGTGCACTCCCCGCACGGAAAATGAAATGTGTGGATCTCCAGACGCCATCGCTCGACTAAAGCAGAAATCAAGTCGTATCGCAAATCAAAAGTTTGGATCAATGCTGCAAATCTGAACCCGGCTAACTCCAAGTATTGCATTAGGCGTTCATTTGGCAAAAACCCTACATTATTAACACGGCCCCTCAATACGCGGTACGGGCCCTGACATTATTAAATTAGCAAAATAGTTAATACAATATATTTTATTCCGCAAAAAACATGAGTATCAAATAAAAATTTTATTGCCATCTCATTAATAGTACTTAATATGTGATTATTATTAACCAAAAAACTCATTTGTTGCAAATCTGCAATTAAAAAAATGAATTCATTTAATTTGTTTCAAAAAATACAATAAATTATTTCAAATTTCAGAAACAAAACACGATAAATATCTAATAATTTCATAAAAGACAATGACACAAACATATGGTTCATTTCATTATTGTATAATTAATTTCTCTAATCATGGTAATCCAGATAAACGGTGTCTTTAAAAAGAATAGTTTAATTCAATGACAATGATATGTTCATGCATTAATTTTAAAATAATTACAAATACAAAAATTTATAACATACTCCTAAATTACTAATAAAAAATTTAACAAAATAATTTTACATTACTAAAAGCTCACCAAATACTAAACTAAACACTACAATTTATAACTTAATCCTAAATTACAAATAAATTAATTTTAAAATAATTACAAACACAAAAATTTATAACATAATCCTAAATTACTAACAAATTAATTTTAAAATAATTATAAAAAAATTTACATTCATACAAAATATTAACCCAAAACCATAAACACTAAACATAAATAATTTATAAATAATAATTAATTAAAAAATTCACAATATCTTAATTGAACTCTTTAAATTATAAACAAAATTATTTATTAAAATAATACATTACCTTTTTTTTTCTTTCTTCTCCTTTCTCTCTTTTCTTTCTCTCTTTCGGTGGATGGGTGCTTGGTTTGGGGGACCATGCTTATAAGGTCTCCCATTTGCAATCTTTTTCCCACTGAAGGGACAACACATACATGTACTGCTGAATGGCAACAACATGCAACAACAGGGTGGTCATGCAGCTGCAGATGGCGCCAAGAGGGGGTGTGCATTGTGCAGGCACACGGGTGCAGGAGCATTCGTTCCTATCAGACAAGCACGACCTGTTTCGGGTATTTTTTACCCGTATTTTGACTCATTGACCGTATTTTTACCTGTATATAAATTTAAATATTTTTAATAAAAATAAAAAATAATATTTTATTTAAAAAAATATTTTAATATAAAAAAGGAGTTGTGCCGTCAGATGGGCACGACTAAAAAAAACATACCATTTTCGTAAATAATCCCGCTGACAACCTATTTCAGTATATAATTTTTTTAATTTATTTATGTAAAAAAACCCCACTTATCGCCTTATGTTTGAATTAAAATTCATAAAACCCTAAAGATGTATTTACAATTTTAAGTAAATAATAATGGTATGATTGTTATTATTTATGTTTGTATTTTTTTTGTTTACTTTATTCATTTGTCTATTTTTAATTATATATTGAAATACTATAAATTAAGGAAAAATATTTTATGCATTACTAGTGGAGTTTTAGACATCACAAAAGAGTTTGGCAATTGTCAAGTGTCCTATAAAAGTATAGTAAATCAATTAAATAATGGAAAATTATTTGGTACATGGCCGGTGAAGGTTTTAAACTCCACAAGCAAAGTTAGGGTTGACAAGTGTCCGATAGAATATAGTAAAATATTTAAAAAATAATAAAATTATTTGATACATTATTAGTGGAGATTTTAGATTCCATAAGTAAAGTTAAGGGTTGACAAGTATCCTATAAGGGTATAGTAATATATTAAAAAATAAATATTTAAAAAAAAGAGACACGTGTTAATTTTTTAAGGCTATTTGTGAAAAAAAAATGTATTGCCTGTGTATCAAATACTCGCCTTAAAACAATATATATTCTTTAAAAAACACATCAATTTTTTAAGGCTGTAAAATAAAAAAAATTACATTGCTAATGTACCAGATACTCACACTAAAATTTAATATATTTGACTTATTTGATAAAATATATATTTATCTTCAATTAAAATAAATTCTTTTAAATTTATTTCAATTCAGTTATATATTAATATTAAGACTAATTCATTAAAAAAATTATATAAAATTAATTAGTTACCATTATTTAAAAAATTCTAACAAAAAATTGATTAAAATTTAAAAAAATCATTATAAAGTTAATATTTTAATTAAATATTTAAATTTTAACATGTATTTATATAGAAAAACTATTAAACATAAATTAAAAAAGTAAATGAGAAGATAAAAATAAAATATAATTGTCACTAATAACAGTTTTTAAAATAAATTTATAGCAAATGAACTTTAAGATCTCAAATTGGATTCTCATTCTATAAAACTATGTGTGGGTTTTTAGTATATATTTGTTCTAATTTATGCCTCATTATATGTTGACCCTAAATATTTATTTAGGTATATTCCAATTATTACTATGATCATGTTTTATAATGATTAATTTTGATTAGAGTTATTCAAATATATTCTTTATAATTGTATGTGTAATTTATAAAAAAGACAAAGCATACATATATTAATTAAAAATATATTATATTTAATGTAGAAGTATGTATTAGTATATAATGTGATTTATAATTTAGTTGAATAATAATTAAAGTATTCTTCTAATTAATTTTTTATTATTTTTAATTAAAAATTATTGAATATATAAATTAAAGATAAAAATAAAAGGATAATTAATTAATAAAGAGAAAAATGTTATTTTCATTTAAAATTAATTTAATAAATTAATTATTGAAATTTTCATCAAACTTTATGAGGGTAAGATATTATTTCATAAACTAAAAAATTAAGTATTAAAAAAATAAGTGATGTAAAATTAAGTATTGAATTTAAATATAAAATTTGTTTGTTAAATTAGTTAAAATTAACTAGTGAATATAATTAGACGGTTTGATAAATGTAAATTTTAAAGGCAAATTTTTTAATAATAATATTAAAAGAAATAAAATAATTAAAAAATTATAATAAGCAACACTTATTTATTTGTCATTTTCCATACTTTTTTATAGAAAAACTCCATCATGTTTTTATTATGGATTATTAAATGTGCTTAAAAAATTTAAATCATTGAAAAGAGGAAGGATCCAATTACACTTTTTGTATTGTTTTGTATAATTAATATTTTAATGATCCAATTATCATATTTTATTTTCGGTTTATATAGATTATAAATGTAAGTTTTAATGTAGGTTAAAATTTTTTAACTATTTATTTTATAGAAAAATTTTTAATCATTCAATAAATATTAATATATATATTATTTTAGATTGATATGATAGTAATATTGGATCTATTTGACAATAAAAAAAATTTTAAATCACAAAAATAAGTTTTCTTTGTTTAAGCTAAAGGTTGCGAATACTTCTCCCAAAAGCAAAAGTAAGGCGCAAAATGTTCTCTTTCGATGCCATCATGCCTCTCTCCCTCCATTTTCTCGCAGTCTGAATTTATTTTAAAAATAAAATAGATTGAGTTTTAATTTGATTAATATGAGTATTATTATTATTATAGGAGGATACAAGTTTAAGTGCACTAAAACATTTTATCTTTCTATTTAAGGATTGGAGAGGAGTTATGGGTAATTCTAATTATTATATAAAAAGAAAAGATATGACCAAAATCTATAATGAAATTATTAAAAAAAATAAAATTGGACATTTAACTTTTTTTTTATTCATTCCTATTTAAACTCTCTTTTATTGCTTGAGATAATTAATAACGGGATAATTAATTTAATTGATTTCATTAATCTCCAAAATTTTTCAAAGTTTTATTTTTAGTTTTAGTTTTGAAAAAAATATTATTTAAAGACAAAATTATGAATTTTATATTAACAATTAAAATTAAATTATAAAATTATAAAAAAAACCAAAAACAAACAAACAAATAGAACACTGGTCCGTCCCTAACTATTATTCTTTTTTTCTTTTGTTGTTGAACAAGTTAATCCTTTCAATTAGTAATTATAAGACATATAGATATAGGGCTTTGAAATGGCAGGATAGTAGTAGAACCTTATAATCATTAATGCAAAATTATATAATAAAAAAGAAATACGTGGAAAATAACAGGTTAAAGTTTACTATATATCATATCATAAAGTTCATTTTAATTCCTCTATTATTAAAAGAAACATATCATATCAGTATTTGTATGTTTGAAAAGCTGACATTTTAATCATTGCACGTTAACTTTGTTATTATTGGAATGACATGGTTGAACATTGACTAATGTGCCATTGAATCAAATATTAAATTAAATTAAAAAGCTAAACAATAATTTTGAAGAATGAGTAGAGGTAAAAAAAAAATTAGTTTTACTTTTACCGTTGAATTATTTTAGATTCTATTTGTTTTTTCACATAATTATTGTGTTTAGATTATTTGTAGTTTAGTCTACATCAACCACCATTAAACCACGTGATTCCATTTATTTTCAAAATTAATAATCTTTTTAATTTGATTTAATGCTACATCAACTATAGTTAAGCCACACCATTCCATTAATAGCAAAGCTGACGCGCAAGGACTAAACGACCAACTTTTTAAATATACAAGGAGTAAAATGTTCCTTCTGATAGTAAGAGGACTAAAATGAACTTTTTGATATGGTATAGGGACCCGTAGTGAGCTTTAACCTAAATAATCAAAGTAAAAAAAAAGTTTATCTACATAGTTTTTTTTAGCTCAGCATTTGATGGCTAATTTATATGTATATGTCATTTTTATTTTTAAATTAGGTTTTAGGCTTTTTTTTTCAAAATTAGGGAAATAAGTAGTTTTTAGAGAGAGAAATAGAAAACGTGCCCAGCTAGACGCGCTTTTCGTTTCTCTCTCCTAGGGTTAGGGTTTTTAATATTTTTAGGTTTAAAGTTTTTGAGCTTTAAGGTTTTTTAAGAGGGCTTAGGGTTTTCGATTAGAATTGCAAAATTTCATAAGTAATTTTGAGGAGTCGGGGATGTGATAACGCACCTTATAACACATACATTTCATATGTCATGGCGGGATAGAACCACCACCTCATAAACCCATCCTGGAAAAATCAAAGCTTTTGGGGTGACAAAGGTTGATACGATCAGGGGTCGAAGTCTAGGTGGAGGTCCTAGTTGGTGGCCATGATGCGGTCACAGGTTCAAGTATAATCAGGGGCCAGTTGACGGTCATAACGCGGACACAAGTTCAAGCTTTTTGGATACCCACAAATGATATTTTATATACCATACATAATATTGATGCTATAATCATAGGGAAAAACAGAGGGCTTTCTAGTGTAATCAACTTAATTTTTTCTTTATTTCTAGGTAGCCGGTATCTTTAACCTTTTATTTTTATCCGAAGCCTGACACCAATGTGGATACAAGAAAACCCTCAAGAGGAGAGGGAATGTGCTGGTGGAAGTAGAGGTCAAACTCAGGTCGGTGCAACAACAATTGTAGTTATTAATGAGTGGTTTAATAAAGGAAACTACTGTTGGCTTGAAAGAAGTATAACCTTTATTCCACCAACACAATTGTTCCTTACCTGAGAGTCTTGATGCGTCCACGATGATGCCGGCCTTTGGATAAGAAGGTTAAAGGTACCGTTTGCCTAGAAACGTAGAAAAAAATTACGCTGATTATAGTGGAAAGCCCCACAGTTTTTTTCGTATGATTATGCCCTCAAACTTCTGTATGGTATTTAGAAAGCAACATTTTTATGTATCTGAAAAGTTTGAGCTCGTGGCCATGTAACAATCGTCAACTGGCTCCCCTGTATACCTCGATCTATAACTGCATAATGATCGTTGATTAAGACGTCCACGTAGACTTCCACTTGTGACTGTACAAAGTAAAATCACCCTGGAACTCGATTTCCCCAAGATATGCATTAGAGGTAATGGTCTCATCTCGACATGATATATGAATTGTGTATGGCTCAGAGCGATATCACATCACCGATGACTCAAGAAAACCTCGAACATGAACAAATATTTTTAGCAACCCAAATTTTTAAGTCCGGGAAATGTTTTATAGTGGAGGAATAGAGAGGCTTGGAGAGAAATTATTTGAGGGATGATGAAGCATCCAGTGGGAGACCCCTTTTATAGGCATGGGGGAAGGTGGGATTGCAAATAAAAAATTACTCGCGGTAAAAAACGCGCCATAGGACAAGCTTGTTTAACAAATATATTCAAAGTTGGGCTAGCTTTCTCTAACATTTTTCTTCTACCGCAGGTTAAAAGTTCAAGTCCCAGAAAATCTTTATGTATAATTGATACATGTTATGGTGAAATTATATGTCTTCAAGAACGTATTTTCGAATAATACTTTGCATTTCATCACCATTATTCAATGAATGTTTGTATTCATAAATAGGTTTCGAATCACGTATTTTCTCTCACTGCCTTTTTTCTATTAAAAGGGCGTAATTTTCATAACTTTGACACATGGAAAATTAATATCAAACATCAAATAGTTGAGTTGTGAGAGTCGTGTGTACTTCTTTCGAAAATCCTGTGCTTTTTTTCATTTGTTAATCCAATTCATAACCGATATTAAAATGAGTTGACGAGTTAGATATATTATTTACTACGACAATCAAATCTATAATACAAAGGTTGGAGTGTTATTTGTAAGAACCCAGTCTGTGGAATTGGCGTTAAATCCTACTATTCAATTGTATGAGCTACGATCTAGAATCAAAAGAAAAGTTGGGGATCGGCCCAGGGAAGAATTCTGAGGTTGCAAAGTAGATATCTTGCTTTCGCTGACCCCTATAGGTATGGCCTATTTGATGTGAATGGTGAGATCTACCTCGAGGTGGTCATATCATCACACATATCAAGTGGAAATTTTGTAATGGAGTTATATGTCGAGTTTGCCAAGGCTGATGGATCTGGTCCATCTTTTTCTATTGTTGCAACTAATGTTAGAACTAAAGCTGAAGTAGAAAGTCCTACTACACGGTTGTGTGGTGGATTCACTGGCTTGTTACAAAGCTCTTACTACGATGTTCCTGAAACATCTATGGGTAGACACTCATCGATCTCCGTTACAAATCTAAACTTTAGTGTCTAGTACCAATAGAGGTCTGAGCATAATCTGAATCTCGACACTCGAGCTCAACATTCAATCAGTGCTATTGATTTCAACTTTGGTACAAGCTCGATGACCCAGGGCAAAATCCCTCATACCAATGTAGATTTTGACGAGCACATGGGTCACAGAAAAATCGATGGCTTACTTCTTTTGAAGGGGATTGGCGATGTATATCGAATCTGTAATATCCCGAATTAGGGCCTAATCGGAATAGTGGTTTTGGGACAAAAAAATTGAGATAGAAATAGTTATTTTATTATCATTTTAAGGTCTATGGCATGATTTCATGATTGTGTGAAAATATTGTTTAGAAATTTTATCGATAGAGGGTCCAATTTGATATTTAGGACTAAATTGCAAAAGTTGTAAAATGTGTGTTCTAGTTCACAAAGGTACTAAGTACTTGTGAGTAATGGGTTTTTAAAGTGGAGGTCCTTGGACAGTAATTAGACCATTATAATAGTTTGGACAAAAATACCTAAAGGAAGATAAAACACCATAGTTTTTAATTAAGGGCATTTTGGTCATTTAGTTATTAAAATGAATCAAAAACAAAATCAAAAGTCAATTTTTGTCCATCTTCAACCCCTTGGCTGAATTTCACATGAGGAAGCATAGATAGGGTTTTCAAGCTTCCAAGCTCGATTTTAAGTCCATTTTAGCCTCGTTTTTAATGCGCTTTATATTTTTGGAGTCCCGGTAACTTGATTAAGCTTATTCTAGCAATAATTTAACCTAGGTTTATATTTGGAAAAATACCCATAGGTGAAATGTGTTTATTTTGATGTTTGTGGTAGAATATGAAGCTTGAAATTGTGTTAAACAACTTTTGCTAAGCGATTTTACGTGAAAACGAGTAAAACAACATAATCGGTAAAAATACCTAATGTTCATAAGTACATGTTAGAGTGAGAATTTGATGTTGCCATAGAAGGGAAAAATGATCAGCATGTCATAAAACATAAGAAAATAGGATGAAGTTTAATTTCCGAGTCTTGGGGAAAAAGTGTAAATATGTAAAAGTTTAGGGGCAAAAATATATTTTTCCAAAGTTTGAGTCAAGGACTGTTTTAATAAATGTGAGTATTAAATAAGCTAAATTTGTTATTTTAGATCAAGAGAAACAAGAATCAAGTCGTGATCGAGGGAAAAATAAAGTTTACGAGGAATAGGCTCGATTTCTAACATTTTGTGCCGAGGTAAGTTTATGTGTAAATGTTGTAACATAATTGTCCTTTTAAGTAATTTAATGTTATTTATATGATATGATGATTATTATCATGAAATATAATGCTTTGTGGATTATTATTTAGTAATATGCAAATTATGTGAGCTACTTGATAAATATGAAATGCTATCAAGTATCGGTTCTGACATTCTGTGGAAGACAGCAAAAGTGTGTGATTGAGGAAAATCCCGCTTGAACCTTGGGAATAGATTAGGATACAAGTGACATGTCACTAGGATATTTGAGTTCTGAGCTTGTTGAGTTGAGTTCGAGTTCGTGAGATGTAACTAGGTATCAGAGCTCGTTGAGTTGAGTCTGAGTTCGCTTATGGGCGGGTTACATGGTAGCTTGGCTACATAATTTTCACAGGCTATTGAGTTTGTCTAGTTGCGGGTATGGCACTTATGTGCATGCAATCCGTGTATCCAAATTATATTCCGATGTGTTCAACGGGTGAATCTTAAGTGAATAAGGAGAATACTTAAGACGAAGGTGACATGTTGGTAACTGTGGTGAATGAGAAAATTGGATAGGTATGAGCTTAAACCCTCGGGTTGAAAACTTGGTATGATGAAATCCTGGTAAGATAGTAAATGCAAGTGTAACATGAAGGTCTTGGTGATATTTATGCAAATGATGTTTTATGTTGGATTGCATGATTATGTTACTTGCTATTTGCATGTGAGCTTACTAAGCATTTATGCTTACTCCCTCCTTTCCATTCTTTATAGTTTTGACAAGCCAGCTTGAAAATCGGGAACGGTCGGAGGCTCGCTCACACTATCTGAGGACCATTTTGGTATAGTGGCTTGTATATTTTGAGTATGGCATGTATAGCATTATAATCATTTTGTGTATATAATCTTATGATATGGCTATTAGGTGGTAAGGAAATGTTTGGTAATGATTAGCCATTGGAATGGCTAATCAAGATCATATTTGGTGTTATGTATGCTTAATGTGCTATCTAATCCATGGAAATTCATAAAAAAGTGAAATTTGCTATAAAATAGTATCATATAGTAGCAATGACATGAGTTTGAAAAATCACTAAAAATAGTACAAAAAGAATTAGATAGTGAATAAAATATGAAATTGAATATTATTGAGTCTATTTTCATATGGAAGAAACAAAATAGGTAAATAATTTGTATTTTATGAGAAATTTGAGTTTTGGTGAAATAGGGTTAGAGTAATTTCTAAATCCCCTATTCTGGCTTTAGAAATTCAATAAAAATTGTAAAAAAATAATTAGGAGTCATAATTTATATGTATAGATTCCTTATTGAGTTTACTTTTAAGAGAAATAAACGGCATAGTCATATGAATTCTGTACAGAGAGAAAAGTGATTCGTAGTTAATAGAGGTTAGAGCAGTCAAACACTAAAACATCGTAAATTTTAACTAATAAAATTTACTAATTGACCCGACCAAAAATTCTGGAAAAAAAATTAGTAAATAGATATATGAGTCTAGTTTTAGGGAAAATTTACAGATTTGAATTTCAAGTTTTGTAACTCAAGATATGAGTTTTTTTAGCAACTGTGACGTGATGGGCAGTTTATTATGAAAGGTGAAATAAATTGTTTAAAATTATTTAAATGATAATTTATGTCTGTTAACGCCTCGTGCTCGACTCCGACGACGGTGTAATATCCTGATTTTGGGCCTAGTCAGAATAGTGGTTTTGTGACCACAAAATCTGAGATAGAAATAATTATTTTATGATTATTTTGAGGTCTATGATATGATTGCATGATTGTGTGAAAATTTCGTGAAGAAATTTTATGCATAAAGTGCTTAAATTGAAATTAGGGACTAAATCGAATAATTTGCAAAACTTGCATTCTAGAAGTTTCTAGTATGAAATTGTTTTGAATTATTAATTAGGAGGTCTTAAATAGAAATTTTACCAATTTATAAGTCTATGGACAAAAATTGGACATGGATGGAATTTTTGGAAAGTTTAGTAGTAAGGGCATTTTGGTCATTTAGGGGTAAAATGAATTAAAATACAAAATTAAAAGACAATTTTGCTCATCTTCAACCCAATTTTGCTCATCTTCAACCCCATGGCCGAATGTAGCAAGGAGAAACCATGTCTAGGGTTTTTCAAGCTTCCAAGATCGATTGTAAGTCCGTTCTAGCCTCGTTTTTAATGATTTTTACATTTTTGGAGTCCCGGTAACTTGATTTAGCTTATTCTAGCAATAATTTAACCTAGGTTTTATATTTGGAAAAATACCCACAGGTGAAATTTGTGTACTTTGGTGTTTTATGATAGAATATGAGGTTTTAAATTATGTTAGACAACTTGTGCTACTCGGTTTTAAGAGAAAACGAGCAAAAGGGCTTAATCGGTAAAAATACCTAATAGTCATAAGTACATGTTAGAGTGAGAATTTGATGTTGCCATAGAAGGGAAAATTGATCAGCATGTCATAAAACATAAGAAAATAGGCTGAAGTTTAATTTACGAGCTTCGGGGAAAAAGTGTAAATATGTGAAAGTTTAGGGGCAAAACTGTAATTTTTTCCAAATATGAGTTTGGGTCAATTTGAATAATGTGAGTCCTAATTAGACTATATTTTAAATGATAGAGCAAGGAAAACTAAAATTCAGGCTAAAATAGGGAAAATACCAAGTTGTGGACGAAATGAAAAAAGTAGCCATTTTCGCATACGAGGTAAGTTCATGTGTAAATAATGTAGCATAATTGTTATTTTTAAGTTATTGATGTTAATTATATGATATGCTGATTTTTATTATGAAATATATGCTTTGTGGTTATTTTCGAATAAAATGCAAATTATGTGTATTAATTGTTAAATATAAAGTACTACCGAGTATTGGTTTTGGTATTTTATGAAAGATGGCAAGGATATGTGTTCGAGGAAAATCCCGTTTGAACCTTAGGAATAGATTAGGATACAAGTGACATGTCACTAGGATGGTTGAGCATCCGAACTCATTGAGTTGAGTCCGAGTTCACTTATGGATACGAATGTCTGAACTCGTTGAGTTGAGTCCGAGTTCGAGAGATGTAACTAGGTATCCGAGCTCGTTGAGTTGAGTCCGAGTTCACTTATGGATGCGAATGTCCGAACTTGTTGAGTTGATTCCGAGTTCGAGAGATGTAACTAGGCATCCGAGCTCGTTGAGTTGAGTCCGAGTTCACTTGTGGATGCGAACGCCCGAGCTCGTTGAGTTGAGTCCGAGTTCGCTTATGGGTGGGTTACATGGTAGCTTGGCTACATATGTGGCACTTATGTGCAAACTTTCCATGTATCCGAATTATATTCCGATGTGTTCAACGGGTAAAGTTCTACTCAAATGGAGGAATACTAGAGATGAAAGGGACGTATTGGTGAGTGTTGTGAAATGGATACTTTGAACAGGTATGTACTTAACCCTCGGGTTGAAAAATCGATATAACAATAATATGGTAAGATGATAAATGAAAATATGATATGAATGTCTTGGTGTTGATTATGCAAATGATGTTTTATGTTTGCTTATATGGTTATTGTGACAGCCCAAAATTGACCCTAGTCGAGAAGCGGTTTCGGGACCGCTAAACCGAGTCACCGAAAGGTTCGAATGTGATGTTTATTGTCTAGAATATGTAATCATGAATGTGTGAAAATTTCAAGCTTCGATTTAGTCGATTGCATGTGAATTTAGTCAATAGGACTTATATGAGAAAATTTTAAAATGTGATAGGTCAATGCATGAGGACCTATTAGTGCATGTGGAAGAAAAAGGGGACTTGCATGTCAAATTCCCCCTCCCTAATATGTAGTGGCCGGCCATGCTATGGGTGGAAACATGTCACCAACATGTTGTGTTAGTGATGTATGGTAAGGAAAATAAAATAATAAGCATGATAATTAAATAATGAAAGGAAGGGTGATGAAAAAAAAGAAAAAAAAAATAATAATGGTCTCATGCATACACCCCATTGCCGTGAGCTAAAGGAAGGAAAAAGAAAGGTTTTGTTCATCCTTTTTTCAACCTCTTTTGACCGAAAATCCTAAGGAAGAGGATTAGGAGGAAGTTTGGCCATGCATGTAACTAGATTGAGGTATGTTTAATGTTATTCTTTGAGATTCATGTATATTTTAAGTTGTAAGTTCAAAATCTACCTAGCCATGGTTCAAACTTTGTTAAATGATGGAGATGACATTCGGCCATGAATGTTACGTTCTTGGTTGGTATTTTGATGTCTTTGGTGATGAGGTAAGGAGATGGTTGACTTTGGGTGTTTAATAAAAGGGTTTGGATGTGAGAGTGTGTGAGAAGTAGAAATGAGGAGTCTTAGCAACTCCATGAAGGTTCGACCATGGTAGTTTGAGGATTAGAGATTTTATTTCTTGTTAAAAATTTGATGAATCCTAGTGTGTGAAGTGTTTGAACTAACTAAGGATTAATAGATGCATGGGTACAAAGTAGGAAGAATCGGCTACTATGGTTGACACCAATGCCGAATGTAAAGATGTTATAGTAAATAATGTATGTGATTTGAGTTGATAATGTGAAAAAGGATAATTAGATGTATTATAAATGATATAAAGATTTTAGAAATTATTTTGGTTAGGTGTGTGTATGATTAAGTATATTCGGTAATATACTTAAAGTGAGTACTTGATATTATATGGGAGTATGTATATTCGGCCACATGAGTAAATATATATATGATGTTAAATTTGATTATGTATAATGGGCATTAAGATGTGGAACTTAAGAAATGTAGTCATATGTGGAATTACATGATGTTATAGTTGACATTGTACACACATACATCCATTCGGCCATCAACATGAGTAATTAGTGAGGATGGTTGCCGAATATACAAACATACATAAGCATGTGAAATTGAATTATGAATGTTTAACAAGATGGTTAAACTAGTGAATTATTGATTAAGCTCAAGGAGCTAAAGGAGGAGAATCAAGCAAAGGCAAAGAAAAGATCACTGAGTAGCCGAGTTGGAACCGTCTTACCCAACACAAGGTAAGTCATTAAGCATGTAGTTGGTATTATTTCAAATGGTCATAATGTTTATGTATTGATGCTGAATGGAATGAATAAATATACATATATATATGCATGTACGTATGTGATGATGAAATTGTTGAATGAAAAGAAAAGAGGTAAGATGTACTGAGTTGTTGATCTCGGCACTAAACGTGCGGGTATAACCATTTATGACCATGAGATTGGCGCTAAGTGCGCGGGATTAAATTGTACAGCACTAAGTGTGCGATTTGACTATGTTGCACTAAGTGTGCGAAATGAATATGATGCACTAAGTGTGCGAATTGACCATGCGGCACTAAGTGTGCGAGTTTGACTATGTAGCACTAAGTGTGCGATTTGATTACGTAGCACTAAGTGTGCGAGTTGATTATATAGCACTGAGTGTGCGGACTCAATATACATTCGTGAATCATTATGGACACTATGTGTGCGACACTATTGAGTCGATCGCGGACAGCGGATCGGGTAAGTGTCTTGAGTACATGGCTAATAGGTGCTATGCTTATACTTGGTGTTGAGCTCGGTAAGTTTGAACCTATGTGACAAATATACTTGAAGTCACGTACATAAAATTTATCGTAGGATGGGTGAAAGGCCGTTTAGTCGTTTGATTGTAACGAAAATAAATTGATTTATGAAAATGCTTCAATGTCCTATTGATGAGTATATGGAATGTGAATGCATGAATTGATATGAAACTGAATCGATAGGTTGGAGGAACTATGGTATTGTTCGGTATGGATGGAGTAAATTGTCTCGTTCCATTTTGTTTCCTCTTGTGATAATGTTATTGATGGATGGTAGTGCATTGCTTATGACTTACTGAGTTATAAACTCACTCGGTGTTTCCTTGTCACCCATTATAGGTTGCTTGGACTCATCTATTTTTGCGGGGTCAGGCCGTCATCGAAGTCATCACACCGGATAGCAAGTTTTGGTACTTTCTTCTTAGTTGGCTTAGAAGAACATTTTGGCATGTATAAGCTATTACGTTGTGTTTGAACTTTGGCATGTAAACTTTAAGCCATGCGAAAATGGCACGAATGTTCGATTGAGTTGGATCAAGGGTAGGCATGAAATGGACCTAGTTACTTTCGTAACAGATGCTGGCAGCAGCAGTGTCATGAGATTGAAAAATCACTAAAAATAGTAGGAGTGGAATTAATTGATGAATCAATTATGTAATCGAAGCTCGATGAGTCTATTTTCATGAGGAAGTAACGAAAAGATCATATGGGCAGTATATTAAGAGATAAACAGATTTTTGTGGGACAGGGCCAGAACGGTTTCTGGATTCCCTGCTCCGACTTTGGAAATTCATTATAAATTAACCAGAGATAATTATGGGTCTTACCATATATGTACAGATTCCTCTCTGAGTCTAGTTTTCATAGAAACAAACGGCATCAGTATTGAAGCCCCGTGCAGGGAGATATCCAAGTCGTAATGGGCAAAGGTCAGTGTAGTCGACCCCTGCAACATGGGAGACTTTGACTAATAAACTGTACTAATTGGCCCGATCAAAAATTCTAGAAAAAAATACATAGATGGGCACATGAGTTTATTTTCTGGGAAAAATTACAAAACTGATTTTCGAGTTACGAAACTCAAGATATGATTTTTAAAACGACTAGTACACAGATTGGGCAGTGTCTGGAAAATAAATTTTATAAGGGGTTAAAGTCAGTTAACACCTCGTGTTCGACTCCGGTGTCGTTTTCGGGTTCGGGGTGTTACAGTTATGTTACTTGCTATTTTCATGTGAACTTACTAAGCATTTATGCTTACTCCATTCTTTTCATTCCTTGTAGTTTTGACAAGCCAGCTCGGAAATCGGGAACGGTCGGAGGTTCGCTCACACTATCTATATACCATCTTGGCATAATGGCTTGTATATTTTGAGTATGGCATGTATAGCATTATAATCATTTTGTATATATGGTCTTATGATATGGTTATTGAGTGGTATGGAAATGCTTGGTAATGATTAGCCATTGGAATGGCTAATCATGATCATATTTGGTGTTATGTATGTCAAATTGCTAGCTAATCCATGGAAACCATGAAATAGGTAAAATTTACCATAAAATAGATTCTAACAGCAGCAGTGATGTAAATTTGAAAAATCACTAAAAATAGTAGAAACGGAATTAAATGATGATATATTATGAAATTGAAGCTTAATGAGTCTATTTTCATATGGATTGAACAAAACAGGTATATGAATTATATTTTATGAGATATTTGAATTTTTGTGAAACAGGGCCAGAGTGATTTCTGGATCCCCTGTTATGACTTTAAAAATTTATCATAAATTGTAAAAATATAATTAGAAGTCATTATTTATATGTACAGATTCATTATTGAGTCTAGTTTTAAGATAAACAAACTTCATAGTCATTGAAATTCTGTACAGAGAGATATCTGATTCGTAATACACAGAGGTCAGAGCAGTCTAACCCTGAAATAGGGGAGATTTTAACTAATAAGCTGTACTAATTGGCTCAACCAAAAATTCTATAAAAAAATTAGTAAATAGATAAATGAGTCTATTTTCAGGGAAAATTTACAGAATTGAATTTCGAGTTTTGTAACTCGAGATATGAATTTTTAAGAAACTGTGATGCAGATTGCTAGTTTAACTGGAAATTTTAAAAATAAATTGTTTGAGTTGTTTAAGTAATGAATTAAGTCTGTTAACACCTCGTGTTCGACTCCGGCGACAGTTTCGGGTACGGGGCGTTACAGACGGTCTCGGGTAAGGGGTGTTACAGAATCCTTTGCTTAAAAGTTGCAATGATGGCGTAAATAAGGAAGAAGATGTCAGTGAGAAAGAAGATGTAGGTGAGGAAGAAGGGACAGTGGCTGTAGTTGACGAGGTGGATTTAACCCTAATCTAATCCCACAGTGCGATAAGGATGGTTCATGTAACACCCTTAACCCGTAACCGTCACCAAAATAGGTTAAGAGGCATTACCAGACTTATAACTTAATTCAGAACGATTACTTATCAAGTATCATCTCATTTCAGTAATTATCATTCATTCATATTCAATATGTACTTAAATCGAGCATACAAAAATTTAATCATGCATTCGGGACTAAATCGATTAACATATTAAAACAGTGGAAACTTAGAAAAATTTAAACATTTCAAATGTCACATGCCCGTGTGAACAGGCCGTGTGCCTTACACGGCTAGTAGACACGCCCGTGTTTTAGACCATGTGAAAATAAGGCGTACATACTGACTTTTGTCACACGGCGAAGGACACGCCCGTGTGGCATGGCCGTGGGAAAATGAGAGAGGTTACTGAATTGGGTCACACGGCCGGCCACACGCCCATGTGCCAGCCCGTGTCGCACACACGGCCAGTAGACACGCTCGTGTGTCTAGGCCGTGCCAAACCTGTAGGGTATACTAACTTTAATTCGAAAGGGTACCCTAAGGGACACACGGCCGTGCAGCATGACCGTGTGTCGTACACGGCTAAGACACACGCCCATGTCTTTGCTCGTGTGGACAAAATAGGCCATTTGTAAAGCCACTTTGCCACCCTAAAAACACAATCATTCATAAGCATAAATATCCAATTACCTAATCAACATCATGCATAATCCATTCATATACCAAATACATATAAAGACATCATTTGCACATTTTCATTCCATCTATCCTTTACCAAAACATACCAAAATAGAATACTTATACACAATTAAAGATGATACCATAATAAGCCAAATCACATGGCTTAGCTTAAACATAAAAATATACCAAAGTCATGATATCAATTAGCATAACTAACATCTTTAAACTAGCCTATACATGCCATATTTATATATATCCACAAGATCAAAAGTACCAATCGAAAATTGGATAGTGTGATGTGCAAATCTGACTCGTCCAAAACGAGCGAGCTAACGAGCCTCTATAAAACATAGAAAAAGAAACAGAGTAAGCTTATAGCTTAGTAAGCCCGTATAATTCAGAATTAAACTTACCATTTGAACCAAACCAATACAAGTAACTAAAGTAATCTCCATACAATTTCCAAATGCCTAGCACAATTATTCATCCAGAGGTTAGACATATTAATACATGAAATCATCCACTATCACAATCCAATACTCAATATAACTAACATTCATCATTTTATTCTTAATCATATAACCAATAATCCAATCAATAACATTATTATCCATATAAACAGAATTTATGCTCGTTGAACCTATTAGAAATTCAAAGGATACCCTGGTGAATAACATCAATAATCCATCAATTCATTATCATTTATGCTCTTTTTAGCCAGAATCGGTAAGCTCCTCCTGAGTTGATAAACAGTAAGCTCTATTGAGCTAAAATAGTAAGCTCTATCGAGCTGAACAATAAGCTCATACGAGCTGAAACGGTAAGCTCCAATGAGCTGAAACAGTAAGCTCTTACGAGCTGATATATCAGTAAGCTCATACGAGCTGTGGTGAGTCTGCAACAAATGTAGGAGCCCGACCAAATCGGTAACCCTAGTGACAAGTCACTCGTATCCTATGAATTCATATAGTTCAAACGGGGCTCGGTAACAAATATAATATATCAATAAGACATTTATATTTCAAGTACATCAGTTACTCAATCACAAATATTCATTTCAAATATTTTCAAATCTATATAGAAGTTCGATTCTAATTATACGAACTTACCTCGTATCCTCAGATAAAACTATCGACTATTCGTCCACTTTTCGTTTTCCCCGATCTAGTTCCTGTTTTTGCTTATCTTGATCTATATAATATCAAATTAACTAATTCAAACTTTCATTCAATTCAATTTAGCCTAAAACATTCATTTTGGCTAATTTACAATTTCATCCCTAGACTTTTGACTACGTTACAATTTAGTCCTTAACACATAAAAATACAAAATTGCACAATTAGGCCATAACCCATGATAGCTGAATTTTAATGGGGTTCTTATTAGCCCATATTTTGCATTTATTTCACATTTCATCCATGAATTTTACACATTTCTCAATTTAATCCCTTTTTGACATTTTTGTTAAAAATCACTTTACAAAACTAGTTTAACTATTTTCAAACTTCCATAATCTATCATTAAACATCAAAGAACTCAAGTATTCAACAATGACACTTTTCAAAATCATCAACAAATTCAAAAATTAAGGCATGGGCTAGCTAGAATACAAAGAAACAATCTCAAAAATGTAGAAACCAGTAAAAATCGAGTCAAAATGGACTTACATGCATGAACAAAAATGGCCGAACCTTCAAAGCTTTAAAACCCTTATTTTCACTCTCACATTTGGCTATTGAAGAAGATGATAGCTTTGTTTAATTAAACACTTAATACTAAATTACCTTAATAACCTTATTAAAAACCATCAAATATCATAATAATCCATGGACATAAATGTCCACTAACCTTAATCATGGTCAAATTTCGATATAAGGACTACTATTTTAATGATTCATAACTATTTAATTGTAACACCCCTTACCCGTATCCGAAGCCGGGACAGGATTCGAGGCGTTACTGACTTAAACATTCAGAAACATGCGAAACTGGGCCATAAAATTTCATCTAAATTAAAACTTTTCAAACACATGTAAATCGTCCCTTATACAGGCCTTCGAGGCCTAAAACATACATCGGGGTGGTTCGGGACTAAACTGAAGACTTTAGAAAGCTTTGGGAAAACTTAGAGAAATTTTCATGAAACAGGATCACACGCCTGTGTGGACACAGGGACACGCTCATGTGTCTTCAACATGCCCGTGTCCTTAGGCCATGTAACTCTCTATTTATGACGTCAGCAAAACAAAATGATTCACATGACCAAGCTACATGCCCAAGTGATACGCCGTGTCCTCCACACAGCTGAGACACATGGTCGTGTCTCTGCCCGTGTAGCCAACACTTAGGCTATTTTCCAAGCCTTATGTTGTCCTTAATTCTCTCCCATACTTATACACATTATAGACACACATTATAACATCAATTTAATGGTTAATCATCCTTTAGTAAAATTCCGTTAAAGCATTTACATGTTGTCATACATGTGTTTATTACTTATACTCATGTTACACCAAGTTAGACATTCCAATTCACATTCTACAATTGTCCATATTCAATCATTATCAACTTACTACCATGCCACACATTCATTCCATGGCCACGACCACCTCAAATGGTCTTAAAGCATTCATCATGTACATGTGTTATACTAATCATTCATAACAAGCAATTATAAACACATCACAAACATTAACACATAGCAAGAATAATTAGGCATACAAGCCATAACCATTTAAGCCACATCTCATGGCCATATACAATAAATCAATATAAGCCGATACATTTGGCTAATCGTAACAACATTTAACATAAAAACTAGTCCTTATACATGCCACTCACTTGAAAGTATTTAATACACATATGACAATACTCCGGAGTTGTTGGCTTGATAGTGTGATGCTGCCTCCGATGGTTTCCAACCCTGAGCTGACCTGAGAACACTAAGGAAATGGAGAGGAGGAGTAAGCTTAAAACTTAGTAAGTCCATATGAAAATAGTAAGAAAATTATCAACATGATTCCATGAAAATGTAATCATAATTACACTTTTGCTGATTTTCTGGTCATGTTATTTCCTCGAGTCATATTTACTAATTTATTTGTATCCGGAGCTACGAAACTACAAATTAAGATCCGTTAATTTTATCTAAAACTAGACTCATATATCTTCTTACCGTAAAATTTTCATAGTTTTTGGTTTAGCAAATTAGTACGGTTTATTCATTAAAGATACCTCTGTTTCACTGTTCGACAGTTCCGACCTCTCTTTACTAAAAATTATTTATCTCATGGTATAGCTCTCGGATGTTCTCCTCACCAATTCCTCTTGAAAATAGACACATTAAGGATTTTAAACATGAAAATTATGACCCATACTTATTTTTTTGCAATTTTTAATGATTTTCCCAAATCAGAAAAGGGTATTCCAATATCATTCTGAACCTGTCTCACAAAAATCCAATTATCATAGAATATGAAATTATTTTTCCTTCACTGTTTCTTTTATGAGAAAATAGACTCATTAATATTTAATTTCATATCTTATTAAGGCTCTAATTAAATTTCTACCATTTTTGGTGATTTTTCAAATTCACACAACTGCTTCTGTCCAAAATTGTTTTATTACAAAATTTCACTTTTACATAATTTCACTTACTCCATTCTATTTTACCAAAAGATTCGCTCAACTATCGAGCACATTATTCACAACTTTTCACATAGATATACTTGTACGTATTCATCACATAGTCATGTACATATGTATTTTCACTTAGTAAATTTCCCGTTGAACTCATTGGAATAATAACAGATACCCGATGGCCTTTGCATATACCACCCTGGCAACCGAAGCTCTCTGGTACGCATAGTAGCCTGCACTTAGTACTACACATGCAACCTATCAATCTGGTACACGTAGTAGCCTGCACTTAGTACTACATACGTGACCTAACCATCTGATACACGTAGTAGGCTGCACTTAGTACTACACACGTGATCGAAACTATCGGGTACGCATAGTAGCCTGCACTTAGTACTACACATGCGACCTAACAATCTGGTACACGTAGTAGCCTGCACATAGTACTACACATGTGTTCTCACAACGGATTATTCGTATCTCTTCTATTCTGAAGGTTCAATCGGGAAATTCTTCACTTTTTATATTTTACTAACTCGTTCTTAGTCAATCCCAATTCGTAGTTTACATCAATTGATCATTCTATAGGCAGCCACATCTCATATAGTAACAAAAGATAATAACATAAAAAGAATCGAAATATTATTTACATACAAACTTACTCGTTTCAAAGAAACATCATATTCCTCAAACTTCCAAACCTTTACTGGACGTATTTGAATTGTGGCTTCATTCACATAGCAATATCTCATAACTACATGGCATAGCAACATTTTCATCATAATAGCAAAACATCAAGAACATGTTATATCATCAAAATAATCACATAATATCAAATTATTCAGATATATATACTTACAACTCGTGTAATATCGAAGCATCAGCATTCAAATACAATATTGCATTATTAAAATCACATGAACTTACCTCGGGTTCGAGTACGACTATATATTATGATTTAATCCATAACCTCATTCATTTCCAATCTATGCTCGAATCTCATTTTCCTTGATCTATAATACCACATTTAGCTTACTAATTAGTCACATTATTCATATGGGTCCAAAAATCATACTTTTACAAATGTACATTTTGACCCCTAAACTTTCACATATTTGCACTTTGGCCCCTAGGCTGGTAAAATGATTTTTATTCAATTTCCTTGCATTTAGCCGAATCATTTTCGTAATCGGCAACCCCTAATTTCCACTAATTCACACTTTTATGACAAATTTTGTAACTTTTACAAAATGGTCCTTTTTGAAAATTTCACCGAAAATCACTTAGTAAAAGTCGTTTATTACACACCGAGTATTCATATTTCATCATTAGACATCAAAACACATGCATGTCATCCATGGGTAAATTTTTAAACACAAACCCTAGCTCAAAATATGGGTAGAAATGAGTAGATCTTGTTACAAGGATTTCAAAAACTAAATATCATTAAAAACGGGGTTAGAACGGACTTACAATTGAGCTTGGAAGCTTGAAAAACCCTAACTATGTCTTCTCCATGCAAGTTTCAGCCATGGGGTAGAAGATGGACAAAAATTGGCTTTTAATTTTGTTTTTAATTACTAGATTACCAAAATGCCCCTAACTTAAAAATATTCTATTTCACTCATTTCATGTCCATTTTTGGCCAACAAATTATCCAATGGTCTAATTACCATTTAAGGGCCTCCAATTTAAAATTTCATAACAATTAAACACCTCTAACATGTAGAACTCAACTTTTAAACTTTTTGCAATTTAATCCTTTTGACCAAATTGAGTGCCCAAACGCCAAAATTTTCAAATGAAATTTTCACGGAATCATCCCGTGAAATTGTAGACCATAAAAATATAATAAAAATAAATTTTATTGTGTCGAATTTGTGGTCCTGAAACCACTGTTCTGGTTAGGCCCTAATTCGAGATGTTACATTAATACATTTAAACAATAGAATTCAACTTTTATGCATTACAAGATTTAGTCCTTTTTATCGAATTAAGCATTTAAATGGTAAAATTTCTTTACGAAACTTTCACATAATAAATCTATCATGTTGTAAACCTTATTAAAATAATAAAATAAATATTTTGACTTCAGATTTGTAGTTTCGAGACCACTGTTTCGATTTGACCTAAAAATGGGCTGTTACAACTCTCCCCCTTTTAGGGATTCTCGTCCCTGAAAATCTTACCGGTGAAAAGGTTAGGGTACTGTTTTCATATAGCTTCCTCGGGTTCCCACGTAGCTTCCTCTATCCTATGTTTATGCCAAAGAACCTTTACCAAGGCTATGCGCGTATTTCTCAACTTTTTGATTTCACGAGCCAAGATCCTGATTGGTTCTTTATTATACGACATATTAGGTTGAATTTCAACATCTATCAGAGAGATCACATGTGACGGATTGGATCTGTAACGAGTAGCATAGAAACATGAAAAACATTATGGATCTTCTTAAGTTCTGATGGTAAAGCAAGTTGATATGCTACAGGTCTTATTCTCTCGATAATCTCATATGACTCAATGAATCGTGGACTTAACTTTCCTTTACGACCGAATCGAAGAATCTTTTTCCAAAGTGACACCTTTAAAAACACTCGGTCCCTGACTTGAAATTCAATTTCTCTACGTTTCAAATCTGCATAGGATTTCTGTTGATCTGAAGCTACTTTTAAACTATCCCAAATTGTTTTCACTTTTTCTTCAGTTTCTTTGATTAATTCAACCCCGTGAATCTTTTTCTCACTCAATTCAGTCCAGTATAGAGGAGTTTGACATTTGCGACCATACAAAGCTTCATATGGTGTCATATTTATACTTGTTTGGAAACTGTTATTGTATGCAAATTCAATCAACAATAAGTATTTTTCCCAACTGCCCTCAAACTCTAAAATATAACATTTCAACATATCTTCGAGAATCTGAATAACCCTCTCAGTCTGACCGTCAGTCTAAGGATGAAAAGCAGTACTAAAATTTAACTTTGTTCCCAGAGCCTCTTGCAATTTCTTCCAGAATCGCAACATAAATCTCGGTTCTCTATTAGAAATAATAGATAGTGGCACCTCTTGTAACCGAACAACTTCAGAAATGTACAATTCAGCTAATCTATCAAGTGAGTAATCTGTACGTATCGATATGAAATGAGCAGACTTTGTTAGTCAATCAACGACAACCCAGATAGCACCTTTCTTTTTCAGAGTTAGAGGCAATCTCGAAACAGAATCTATTGTAACTTTATCCCATTTCCACTCCAGAATCAATACAGGATGTAGTAAACCCGATGGCACTCGATGTTCAACTTTGACTTGCTGACATATCAAACATTTCGATACAAACTCTAATATATCTCGTTTTATACTTGACCACCAGTACAACTGTTTTAGATTGTTATACATCTTGGTACCACCCGTATGAACTGAGAAACGACTACTATGTGCTTCACGCAGAATTTTCTGAACAAGCTCTGTATTTTTTTTACACAAATTCTATTTCGAAATATCAAACATTCATCAGTTCCAATATGAAATTCTAAATTAGAAATAGACTCTCATTAAATTCGTTTAGCTTGCTATTCACGGTCATCTTTTTGAGCTTCATAAATTTGTTGAAAAAATACCGGTTTAGCTTTTAATTGGGCTAAAATAGACCCATCATCACAAATCATCAACTGGGTGTTCATTGCTCGTAGTGCAAACAAAGATTTTTGACCCAGGGCATCAGCAACAACATTAGCTTTTCCCGACTGATAATCAATCACAAAGTCATAATCTTTCAATAACTCGAGCCATCTTCATTGTCGTAAATTCAAATATTTTTGTGTCATTAGATATTTCAAACTCTTGTGATCCGTATAAATGTGGCATTTTTCACTGTATAAGTAGTGTCGCCAAATCTTCAATGCAAACACAATGGTAGCCAACTCTAGGTCGTGTGTCAGATAGTTCTTTTCATACAGTTTCAACTGTCTAGAAGCATAAGCTATAACTTTTCTTTCTTGCATCAAAACGCATCCCAGACCGTTTAATGACGCGTCACTATAGATCAAGAACTCTTTACCCGATTCAGGTTATACTAAAACTGGTGCTTCAGTTAACAATACTTTCAACTGTTCAAAACTCTGCTGACATTTCTCTAACCAATCAAACTTCACATCTTTTTGTAACAATCGTGTCATCAGTGTCGCAATCATCGAGAATCCTTTCACGAATTTTCAATAATAGCCCGTTAAACCCAGAAAGCTACGGACTTCAGATACGTTTCTCAGAGATTTCCAATCAACAATCGCAGGGATCTTGCTCGAATCAACTCTAATACCATCAGCTGAAACAATATGTCCCAGAAATCCAACCTCTTTGAGCCAAAACTCACATTTACTAAACTTTGCAAATAATTGCTTATCACGTAGAGTTTGTAACACAATTCTCAAGTGTTTGATATGCTCAGATTCATCTCGTGAATAGATCAGACTATCATTAATAAATACAAAAACAAATCTATCTAAATACGGTCTAAATATCTTGTTCATTAGGTCCATAAAAATGGCAGGAGCATTAGTTAAACCGAAAGGCATAACAAGGAATTCATAATGTCCATACCTCATTATTAATGCAGTTTTCAGCACATCCGACTCTTTGACTCGTAGCTGATAGTAACCTAACCTAATCTCAGATCAATCTTTGAAAATATTGTAGCCCTTTTCAACTGATCAAATAAATCGTCAATCCCCAGTAAAAGGTATTTGTTCTTTATTGTTACTTTATTCAACTGTCTGTTGTTGATACACATTCTCATCGTGCCATCTTTCTTTTTCTCAAACAATACCAGTGCAACCAAGGGAGAATAACTCGATTGTACAAAACCTCTATCTGTTAACTCTTGTACCTGAGCTTTTAACTCTTTTAATTCTGTTGGAGCCATTTTGTATGGAGCTATCGATATTGGTGTTGTCCCCGGTACTAATTCAATACCAAATTCAACCTCTCTGATAGATGGTAAACATGGTAATTCTTTTGGAAATACATCCGAAAACTCATAAACAAAAAGTATAGATTTAATCTTTGATTTAGACACTTTTGTATCCAATACATATACAAATTATGCATCATAACCCTTATTCAAATATTTCTGAGCTAACACAGATGATATCATAATGGGTAATTCATTCAAATCATCAAACTTAATCTAAAGAATCTCACCATTTTGACATTTCAATTCGATAATCTTTTGTCTACAATTCATAGCCGCATCATGCATAGTTAGCATGTTCATACCCAGAATCACATCAAACTCATCAAACGGTAGAAGCATCAAGTCAACCCAAAAGCAGTAACCCCGGATCATTAGAGGATAATTCTTACAAATTTTATCAACTAAAATAGACTTGCCTAAGGGGTTCGATACTTTAGTTCCAAACTTTGTAGACTCGACATGTAAACTCTTTTTAAACAATAAATTTATATAGATATAAGAATGGGTTGATCTAGGATCTATCAATACAACTATATCAGTATCAAAAGGAGAAAAAGTACTAGTAATAATGTCTAGCGATGATGCCTCCTCTTGTGCACGTATAGCATAAGCTCTGGCAGGTGCTCGTGCCTCAGATATCACAGTCGAATCTCTTGAAACACCTCGGTTACCACTCATATTTCCAGTATTTCGGGGTGGTCTCCCTCTAAAAGCTGTGTTACTCACTTTCACTGGTTGATCTTTATCAGCTGTAAACTTTTTTGGACAATCTCGGTGATAATGATCAAACGATCCACATTTAAAGCAAGCTTTGCTCACTAATCTACATTCACCATAATGCTTCTTATTGCAATTTTCACATTCAGGTCTAGCATTTTTAACGCTTCCCACATTAGCAACGAATGTCACCTGAGGTTTAGAACTGAAATGTCTCACATCTTTGTCTCTAATCGAAATTCCCGTAGAAGCCGTAGAACGAGGATGATAGTCTCTAAATTTCTTTGATGCCGACTGATGTGATTTGCCCACAAATCTCTTTCTGGAATCTCTAGCCAAGAATCGACTTTTCTTTTCTCTTTGCAAAGCTCTTCCGCTTTACAAGCTCGATCAAACAAAACAACAAACTCTTTTAGCTTAAGAATTCCTACTAACACTCTAATTTCTTCATTCAATCCATCCTCGAATCTTTTACACATTATATCTTCAGAAGAGATGCATTCACGAGCATATTTGTTGGGTCGTACAAAATCTCTTTCAAATTCTGTGACTGACATACGACCCTACTTAAATTCAAGGAGTTTTTTTCTTTTCTGATCGATGAATCTTTGGCTGATGTATTTCTTTCTAAATTCAACTTGAAAGAAATTTCAAGTGACTCTTTCTTGCGGAACTACAAATGTCAAGGTATTCCACCACTGATACGCAGTGTTTTTCAACAGTGATACTACACATTTTAGGCATACTTCAGGTGTGCAAGATAATTCGTTGAATACCTGAATAGTGTTCTTAAGCCAAAACTCAGCTCCCTCTGGATCAGCATTAACAGTGGCTCTGAATTCCTCAGCCCCGTGTTTTTGTATCTTATCAACAGGTGGTTTATTTAATCGCAGAGGATCAATACCTTGAGGAACTACAAAGATAGGTGGGGGTGGAGGTTGTTGAACAGCTGGGTTCGTACGAATGCACTGTGTAAACCACTTGTTCAATATTTGAAAGAAGGCTTCTTTAGCCTCACCCCTGTGACTACTCATCCCGGGTCTAGATTTTGTAGGCATTGTCCCTTGAGAGAGAGCTGGCGCGTTACTTTCTACATCATCTTCTACATCTCATTCTGATCCATTACTATATAAAAACACATTTGGAAATGCCAGGAATCATCACACTAACATAGTTTTATATATGTGGCATGTATAGCTAGACTCACATATGCTATGTTAGTCCTAGAATCGACTAAACCATAGCTTTGATACCAACAAATATAACACCTGTAACCCGCATCGGAATAGGTTAAGAGACATTACAGAACTTATAAATCAATTCAGAACAATCATTTATCAAGTATCATCTCATTTCAATAATTATCATTCATTCATATTCAGTTTGTACTTAAATCAAGCATACAAAGCTTTAATCATGCATTCGAGACTAAATCGATAACATATTAAAATGTTGGAAACTTAAAAAAATTGAAACATTTCCAATGTCACACGCCCGTGTAAACAGGCTATGTGCCTCACATGGCTAGTAGACACGCCCGTGTCTTAGACCATGTGAAAATAGGGCATACATACTGACTTCTGTCACAAGGCCAAGGACACACCTGTGTGCCATGGCTGTTGGAAAACTAGAGAGGTTACTGACTTGGGTCACACGGCTAGCCACATGCCCATGTGCCAGCCTGTGTCCCACACATGGCCAGCAGACACGCTCGTATGTCTAGTCAGTGCCAAACCTGTAGGGTATACTAACTTTAATTTGAAAGGGTACGCTAGGGAACACACTGCTATACAGCATGACCGTGTGTCACACATGGCTGAGACACATGCCCGTGTCTCTGCCCGTGTGGACAAAAATAGGCCATTTGTAAAGCCATTTTGCCACTTTAAAAATACAAGCATTCATAAGCATAGCTAACCACATTGTTACAACTCATTAGACATCCAAGATAACCATTTCAATACACATAATTTGCCATGTCAAAACTAACATTCATAGACCCAATTACCTAATCAACATCATGCATAATCTATTCATATACCAAATCATATACAAACATTATTTGCACATTTTCATTCCATCTATCCTTTACCTAAACATACCATAATAGAATACTTATACACAATCAAAGATGATACCAAAATAAGCCAAATCACATGGCTTAGCTTAAACACAAAAAAAAAAATACCAAAGTCATGATATCAATTTTCATAACTATCATCTTACTAGCCTATACATGCCATATTTATATATATCCACAAGATCAAAAGTACCAATCAGAAATTGAATAGTGTGATGTGCAACTCTGACTTGTCCAAAACAAGCGAGCTATCAAGCCTCTATAAAACATAGAAAAAGAAAAAGAGTAAGCTTATAGCTTAGTAAGCCCGTATAATTCAGAATTAAACTAACCATTTGAACCAAACCAATACAAGTAACTAAAGTAATCTCCATACAATTTCCAAATGCCTATCACAAGTATTCATCCATAGGTTTGACATATTAATACATAAAATCATCCACTATCGCAATCCAATACTCAATATAACTAACATTCATCATTTCATTCTTAATCATATAACCAATATTCCAATCAATAACATTATTATCCATATAAACAGAATTTATGCCCGTTGAACCTATTAGAAATTCAAAGGATACTCGAATGAATAACATCAATAATCCGTCAATTTATTATCATTTATGCTCATTGAAGCTAGAATCAATAAGCTTCTCCCGATCTAATAAACAATAAGCTCTATTGAGTTAAACAGTAAGCTCATACGAGCTGGAAGGTAAGCTCCAATGAGCTGAAACAGTAAGCTCTTACGAGCTGATATATCAGTAAGCTCATACGAGCTGTGGTGAGTCTGCAACAAATGCAGGAGCTCGACCAAATTGGTAACCCTAGTGACAAGTCACTCGTATCCTATAAATTCATATAGTTCAAATGGGGCACGGTAACAAATATAATATATCGATAAGACATTTATATTTCAAGTACATCAATTACTCAATCCCAAATATTAATTTCAAATATTTTCAAATCTATAGAGAAGGTCGATTCTAATTATACGAACTTACCTCGTATCTTCGGATAAAACTATCGACTATTCGTCCACTTTCTGTTTTCCCCGATCTAGTTTTGGTATTTGCTTATCTTGATCTATATAATATCAAATTAACTCATTCAAACTTTCATTCAATTCAATTTAGCCTAAAAGATTAATTTTGGCTAATTTACAATTTTATCCGTAGACTTTTGACTACTTTGCAATTTAGTCCTTAACACATAAAAATGCAAAATTGCACAATTAGGCCATAACCCATGATAGTCAAATTTTAATGGGGTTCCTATTAGCCCATATTTTTCATTTATTTCACATTTTATCCATGAATTTTACATATTTCTCAATTTAATCTCTTTTTGACATTTTTGTCAAAAATCACTTTACAAAACTAGTTTAACTATTATCAAACTTCCATAATCTATCATTAAACATCAAAGAACTCAAGTATTCAACAATGGCACTTTACAAAATCATGAAAAAATTCAAAAATTAAGGCATGGGCTAGCTAGAATACAAAGCAACGATCTAAAAAATATAGAAATCATTAAAAACCGAGTCAAAATGGACTTACATGCTTGAACAAAAATGGCCGAACCTTCAAAGCTTTAAAACCCTTATTTTCACTCTCACATTTGGCTATTGAAGAAGATGATAGCATGAAAATGGTTTTTGTTTTGTTTAATTAAACATTTAATACTAAATTACCTTAATAACCTTATTAAAAGCCATCAAATATCATAATAATCCATGGACATAAATATCCACTAACCTTAATCATGGTTAAATTTCAATATAAGGACTACTATTTTAATTATTCATAACTATTTAATACATTTAAACAATAGAATTCAACTTTTACGCATTACACGATTTAGTCCTTTTTACCGAATTAAGCATTTAAACAGTAAAATTTATTTACGAAACTTTCACATAATAAATATATCATGCTGTAGACATTATTAAAATAATAAATTAAATATTTTTTCGAATTTGTGGTCTCAAAACTACTATTTTGATTTGACCTAAAAACGGGCTGTTACAGTTCAGAAGTGGCACTATTTTCAGATTAGAGTCAGTTCCAGTGGAGCAAGAACCTTGCGAGCCTGGTGATGACGGCTTGGACAGTGCTCCAAATCCAAATTCGTGATTTAGTGAATATAAGTCTTAGCCCCACATGACCAACATCATTCCATTAGTCGAGGGTGGTTTAGAGTTTTTGCAGCTGTTGTACAAAACACCTGATCATGCAAGCGTATTACGTGATGTACGTGTACTAGAAGTTGGAATGAAATACCTGAACAAAGATGCTTGTATCATTGTTCTGAAGCGGTACAACTTCAAGAATGGCGTGAACTACTACATCATGAAGTCTTGTTTTGAGAAATTCGAGGAAAAATGAGCAAAGTGCGATGAGAGGTACAAGTGGAAAATAATGGCATGTTTACGGAAGAAAGTCTGGTTGTGGACAATAAAGAAGTATTCTAGTCCACATACTTGTGTTGCAGTAGGGGTAAGTCAGGATCATACTAGGCTAGACTTGGACATGATTTTTGACATTTTTCTACCAATAGTGAAGGCGAGTCCTATGATTCCCGTCCCAATGTTGATTGCGAACATCCGTAGCTAATGCGGCTACACTTCATCATATTACAAAGCATGGGTTACAAAACAGAAGGCAATGGATAAGTTGCATCATGGGTGGGACATTTCTTACAACTATTATGGCAATGGTGTTAAGTGTTGGATTGGTACGTTTCAAGTTCCATAACCAATCTGGAGACACACTTAGCGTACTCTGAAAATCAATTGGTCCCTGGGAAAATAGTATTCCATCGATTATTCAGGACCTTTGAGCACTGCAAAGAAGCTTTTCGACACTACAAGCCTTTGGTGCTAGTTGACGACACTTGGCTGCACAAATGGTATTAATAGTGATTGTTGATTTTTGTCACTCAAGAAAGGAATTAGAAGATTCTTCCGATAGCATTTGCAAGAACTCCTTGAAAAACGACAGACGATTGGGATATTTTCCTGAGTCGATTACGTCGATGCGTTTGCCTGCAGCCTGACATATGTGTCATATCAGATAGGGGAACCAAAATACTGTCCACTATTGAGCGACATGGTAGCCTTTGGGATCGAACCTATCATAGCTACTGCTTACGACATGTTAGATCCAACTATCGCGCAAAATGGCATTCAAAAAGTAAGCGAGATCAAGTCATTAACATGGGTTTGTAGTTTCTACAATTTTTATAGTCTTTTATACGTGTACTAAGTTTGTTATTTGCATTCATGGGTATGCTTTTCTCGATAGGTTATGAGCTCGTCCTACATCGTTTCAATGAAATATTGAACAACTTGGGCGCTATTAACAGCTTCGGTGCGGCGTACCTAGCGAATATACCTTTTGAACAATGGATGCAATCATATGATGGAGGTCTACGATATGGGCGGATGATGTCAAACTTAATCCAGTGCATCAATTTCGTACTGAATGGGATGCGTCATTTCCCGGTAACAACGATTGTTAAAACGGGTGACAGTGTATGTTGGATAGATAGCGGATGACCATACTTAGTGTGAGGATGTCAGGAAGGAGATTAGACAAAATACAATGAAAGCAATAACTATGCATGAAGTGCGTTACTCACGTCGTAACATGAACTTTTGAGTCATAGAGTATCCCGAGCCCGACCAAGACATGTCAGGGGCATCATATCGTGTCATCCTAATAGGAAAGACTTTCGATTGTGGGAGATTCCAAGCACTTCGTGTAACACCCCTAACCCATATCCGTCGCCGAAACAGGGTTACAGAGTATTACCGGAGTTTACAGAACAATTATCGATAATTCTTATCATTTCCTGTTCATATTGGAAACTAATCATACCGTCCCTTGAATGGACCCTCGAGGCCTAATTTGAGAATTAGAAACAATTCGGGAATAAATCTGAATCTCAGAAAATTTTTTGCAAAATTTCAAAATTTCTCTTATATACAAGGGTCACACGCCCGTGTGAGTAGGTCGTGTGGCTCACACAACCAAGTGACATGCCTATGTCTTAAGCCCTGTGGGCATTCGATATGAGGCACACGACCTTGTCCTAGCCCGTGTCCTTACCCATGTAACTCTCTGACTTATGCCACACGGCCTGCCACATGCCCGTGTGTTAAGCCATGTGGTCAATTTAATTTAAAAAATTAGGTGCAAGATTCACACGGCTAAGGCACACGCCCATGTGCCTAATTCGAATCATTCTATTTCTAAATTTTAAAATGCAGGGGGCACACGGCCAAACCACACGTCCATTTGTCAAGCCGTGTGTCACACGCGGTCAAGACACACACACCCGTGTGGACAAAATAAGGTCATTTCCTAGCCTTATTTCTCACCCAAATTTGCCAACAACCTACACCAATACTTGCAATCATATACCAACCAATTCAAGCATTATAACCAAGCCATTTTTATCATCTAGCATATTATATCATCACATGGATTCATGTTTATAATCTTACCTTTTATAAACATACATGTTTAACATAAATCAATTAAATATACTAAACACATATGTATTTATCATAATTTAACCTTATAAATATAAAAAAACCAACTATCACTAGCCATTCCAATGGCTAGATTACAAACAACCATTTACGAGCCAACAATTCGCCAAGTTAACCTGTACATGCCATTATACCAAAATAAGTTTACTATTTATACCAAAACCAGCTGGTGGATAGTGTGGTGATGCTCCGCCCGATCTCCAACCTTTACGAGCTTTCGAGCACTATAAAACATAGAAAATAAAACCTAGTAAGCATTTAATGCTTAGTAAGTTGTATAGCAGGAATTAACTTTCCAATAACATTCATTAAAATAAGCATTCAATAACATGCTTCCCAACAAATTGGCAATTTGCCTAATCACATGCACTCAATTAAGTAAGTTAGTTCGATAATTCACATGTACATCAAATAAGCATGGATGAGCTCATCATGCTACAAACTTTCAGGTATTTCAGAAGAAATCAAGACATAATTCTTTTAAATCTCGAAATTTTATCATGTCAGGAGTTTTATCCGTTGAATCATTGAAATTACGATGGATACTCATGTGGTATACGCAGGTATACAAATTAGTGATCCATCAATTCATGTTTAAGGGTACCCGATAGGACATATAATCAAGGAGCACATTTTCGAGCCACATATATTAGGATGCTCAGATGAGCCATGTAACAGGACGTTTATCTGGGCTAAACAAGAAACCCATAAGAGTTTTAATGAGGGAGCTCTTAGAGCTTAACAGGTAACTCCGAAGAGTTATTATTAGGGAGCACCGAATAGCGTAACAGAGAGTTCAAGCGAGCCATGTTAGGAAGCTCAAAAAGAGAAGTAAACTTACCAATAACATTCATTAAAATAAGCATTAATAACATGTTTCCCAACAAATTGACAATTTGCCTAATCACATACACTCAATTAAAAGTTGGTCACATAATTCACATGTACATCAAATAAGCATGGATGAGCTCATCATGCTACAAAATTTCAGGTATTTCAGAAGAAATCAAGACATAATTTTTTTAAATCTCAAAATTTTTTATCATGTTTTATCCGTTGAATCATTGAAATTATGATGGATACTCAGGTGGTATACGCGGGTATACAAATCAGTGATCTTTCAATTCATGTTCAGGGGTACCCGATAGGGCACATAATCAAGGAGCACATTCTTGAGCCATATATATCAAGATGCTCAGATGAGCCATGTAACAGGACGCTTATCTGGGCTAAACAGGAAACTCATAAGAGTTTTGATCAGGTAGCTCTTAGAGCTTAACAGGTAACTCCGAAGAGTTATTATCAGGAAGCACCGACTAGCGTAATAGGGAGTTCAAGCGAGCCATGTCAGGAAGCTCAGAAAGAGCCTATATAAGGATGCTCACATAGAGATACGTTTGTGTCTACATTATATGCTGGATCACAAACAATCGAATCATGTAACAGGACGCTCAAAAAGAGTTGCGGTGGTGTGCAACACATGCAGAATCACTATTGATCAGGATGCTCACAGGAACTATATAACATTATGCTCAAGAAGGCTTTTAACAGGATGCTCGTCTGAGCTATAATGTCCACAACATATGCAGGACTATAATCAGTATGAGAAATTTTGTATCCATCAAATTTCATTATTCAAACGAAATTTAACATCGTTTGGACATAATCGGATATGTGATTATTTCATATATTTATAACATTTATATAATTCATGTAATTAAATACCACATTCAATCAACCATAAAAAAATAAACACAATTTAGTTACACGAACTTACCTCGACACTTGTTCGTGTATAAAAGTCTCATAATCCGTTACTTTTTTGTTTTCCTCGATCCAATTCCGTATTTGGTCTTTCCGGATCTATATAAATGAATTTAATCATCAATTCATTATACTTCATATTCAATTGGATTCAATTTACATCCTAGGTAAAATTACCATTTTGCCTCAATAATTTTCATAAATGACAATTTTGTCCCTAGGCTCGGAAAATGAAATTCATGCAATTTAATCCTTATTCCAAGCCTAACCGAAATTTTCATATAACATTTACAACACTTGTATTTAAAAAAATTTAGAATTTTTCCATAACTTTTACATCTTTACAATTTAGTCCCCAAATCATAATTTCATCAAAATTCACTTTACAAAAGTTGTTTATCTATCAAGAACTTTTCATTTTCTACCATAAATTTCAAAATTTCAGCACTTACATCCATGAAAAATTTCTATACTTTTATATCTTTACAAATTAATCCCTAAAATAGATAGATTAAGCTATTCCGATATCAAAAATATAAAAATTACTAAAAACGGGACAAGGATACTTACCTAATTAAGCCAAGAAAGCTTGTTTTCTCTTTCCTAGGGTTTCCATAGAAATTTTGCGAAAGAAGATGATATAAAATGATGTTATTTGATATTTATTTTATTTATTAACTTTAATTTTTCAACCTTCCAATTTCATCCTTTTCTTTTTCTAATTTTCCATGGATGAATCACCAAAAATATCTACTAAATTTTATTTAATAATCTTATTACCATATAAAGACCTCTTATTTTGAATTTCATAGCTATTTGATCCTTATACTTACTAGAATTCAACTTTTGTATTTTATGCAATTTGGTCCTTTCCATAATTAAACACATAATCGGTAAAATTTTCTTATCAGAATTTTCATTCATTCTTCCTATCATAATGCAGACCATACAATGACATTAAAATAAATTTTATTTTTAAATCAGATTTGTGGTCTCGTAACCACTATTCTGATTTCACTGAAAAGGGGCTGTTGCACTTTGGTTCTCATGCGCACATGTAATTGTCATATGTCAAAACCTACGAATTGAGTACACGTCTTACATCAACGATGCCTACATACTAGAACGCATGCATAGTGTATGGAGTCCTGAATTTCCACCCGTCCCAAATAAGAGTATATGGTCATTAGTCTTCAACATGCCATTCGAGTTGGCGCCAAATAGGGACCTGCATCGTGTCCCGAAAGGTCACTCAAATTCCACCTGGATAAGGAACAATATGGATATTCGGGAGAAGGACAATCAACAGAGATTATGCAGGTACTGTAGAAACTCAGGGCATACAAGGATGACATGTTCTGTGTTAATGGGTACTTTAAGGCCTCAATGTCACTAGCCTTATTTACATTCAGAGGATATAAAATTTATTACAATGCCTCTATTATTCTGGGGTACAAAATGTGTAGTTTCTTATTAACTTGTGTTGTAGGCCAATTTTAACCTATTTACATCAAAACCCAATTTAGCCTTACCTAACCCACCACAATTAAACCCAAAACCCAAAATCTTAACTACTCAAAGCCCAATTTACATCAAAACCCCAATGACCCAAACCCTAAGCCCAAATTAAAATAAAAAACCTAGCCCACAACCTAAACTTTTCTCAACTAAATTCTAGCCTTTGCCACCACCAACTCCACTAGCCACACTTGCTCCACCACCAACTCCACTAGCCACACTTACTCCACTACCTACTCTACTAGCCATACTCCACCACCACTTGTACCTACAAATGAAGACATAAACAATAAAAAATATTTTGTAAATGGCTATATAAGCCTTCTCATATTTTGTATTTAGGAGAGGAAGAAGTTTTGGGGGAGAAAGTTATTGTAAAGGATTTTTGAGAGGTTTTTTTAGAGTAATCAAGGAGAAGAGTTATTGTAAAGGCTAGTTTTTGGAGAGGCTAGTTTTTTTTTGGAGATTAATCAAAGATCAAAGCAAAAGAGGTTTCTTTGTCTATTCTCATTTTAAGTTCTTTGTTTGCTTATTGTTTTCCTTTCAGTTTTATTTTGTTTCTTTTATACGAAGGTAAAAATAAAAGGAGGAAGCTTTCCCATTTTTCCCGAAAAAGTTTTTTTTGAGGTCTGGCTGCCATGTACGGTGGCACCGACGGTGGCCGGTGGCGGTCCGGTGACCGGACGGTGGCTGGCCTTGTGGCCAGAAATCACCCACTCTCTCCCTCTCTTTTTTTTGTTATTATTATATTTCTTAATATTATATTATATATATAATCTTTTAATATATTAGGTATATTCTAAATTCTATATTACGTATATATATTATACTATTTTATGTATATATCTTTAATACTATATTATTTATATTTTTTTTTCTACATGTTATCTTATGTATATATTTTAATTCTATTATGTATGTATTTTTTACACTATATTATGTACATATTTTTAATATTATCACGTATTTATTTTTTATATATGTACATATTTATGTAGTATTATTAATAGTATTATTTTTAAACATCATTATTATTTCTAATATATATATTATGTACACTTTTTTATTTCTATTTTATTTTTTTATTTGTCAATATTAATTATTATTATTCTAATATTTTGAAATTTTGATATTTTAATATTTTATATTTTATATACTTTATTATTCACATCACTATTCGCATTTTTTACAATAACATTCTTAGATTTTTTTTACTATCATTTTAGAAACTTTTTACATTTTAATTTTAAGAATAAGGCAATGTACCGATTTTAACATTAAGTCATTGATTTCATTGCTATGTTGGGTGAAGGTAGTCAGCTCGTGTTAAAAACGGGATATCCTTCTAAAAAAACCAAAAACTTACAACTTCTCATTTCCTTCAATCGGATCACACTTAAATGTCAAATTGAATTCGTAAATTTGAAAATCAAGACAACACGTGTTTAATAAGATACCAATTTTGGGCGTCGCGAGGGTGCTAATACCTTCCTCGCGCGTAACCGACTCCCGACCCCAACGTTACTCTGGCTTTTGACGTAGACCTAAATTCGGCCTTCATTTTTGTGCAAGAATAAGTTTTCTTTTCTAAAAAAGGATGATTTATTAGGTGTCTGGTCACACCTAGAAAAAAAGATCGATGACGACTCTTTTTTTAATAAAATCAAAAGTCGGTTTTTAAATTTTCAAATAATCGCCTCAATTAGCGATCGAAAGCGAAATTTTTTACGTCGCTACAGCTGGCGACTCTGCTGGGGACCCTTTTTGAGAGTCGAGTCGAATTAAACTCACGTTGTCAAAATTTTCAAAGTTCCTTCTTCAAATTAACATTTAGTCGTGATCCTCAAATTTTTTATTTTCAAAAAAATCATGCATTTGCATCGTGTTGTATATATTCTAACTTGTTTTATCCGGTTATTTTTCAGCTTTAAATTTTTGTGATTTTAGTTTTGGTTTATTTTTTTAAATAAAACGTAAAGGTTTGTGAGTTTCTCCCCACACACCGCGCATGAGCATCTTTGCATAACATGAGCTCTCTACCCGGGCCTCATCCGTTTAAGTGAAAGTAAACGCTACACCTTCATGAGTTAACTCGTCCCTCTGCACAGGCTAGTGAATACTTTCGGGTTACATATGACTTATGCTTTCATGAGTTAACTTGTCCCTCCGCATAGGCATAAGTAAATGTAATCCCTCGAATTGATCTCGTAAGCCTATGATGGGCCATGACCGAGACTTCGTACTAGTCTTAGTAGACGATAGTACGAACAATTCGAGTACCTATCTAGAACCAAAACCGCATATAGTGAACCGTACGAGCCCCCTAATTAGAGCCATGCCAAACCTCCTCTTATTCCATAGTCAGCAAAATAAGTACACAAGAGAAATGCCTCTTACCTTTTGCACTTTCACTTTGTATGCAAGGGAATTGGGTTGGTTTAATAAACTAGATCGGGTAGCGTAATTTTATAAATTATCCATGATTTTTTTTGCCTATATTTGACTACAAACCAGGGTTGTTCGTCTTTGCTTTATTTTCATCATGTATTATAGGCATCTTGTTTGGAATGTGTTGATTAGAGAATGGTTGCCAAAAACGGGTTTCTAATGGAGGATTCAATTATACGAGTGACCGAAGCATTGTGTAATAGACTCTTTTGATGAATGAAATGCCTAAATAGGGGCTATCTTGAAATCAACACCCATTTCTTGCATATCTTTTATGATTGACATTCATTTATGCACTCATTCATTCATTGCATATATCTATCCCATGATCACTCGCTAAGGTTAGAATCATATAATTCACAATCACAACACTTCAAATCTGGAATCACACTATTCGTATAGAACGCGTCGACAAGCTAGAACAATTGAGGCTGAGTTCAATGAAAGAATCGAAAGAATAGAAAGAGCCCAAAGGGAATTACAAGAACAACTGGCTAAGTCACAGCAAGAGACAAGAGACTTAATGGTGAGATCTCGAGAGGAATCGCTCGAGCAAAAGGATCAAATGGCTAAAAAGATGGAGATGATGACTGCTTTGGTCAAAGGAAAATGAGCCCGAGTAAGGAAAGGTTTGGGAAGGTATCTGTAAGGAATAGTCAGGGCTCTAAAGCCAGTGCACCACAAGGCCCGATACGATTTGGGGTTCTAGCTAGACATGCAACAAAGAAGAAAATAATTACAGAAAGATCGAGAAAGGCGGATTGTAAGAGCCTTAGGCCAAGAATTAGAATGGGAGCCTATGACGTACCCTCCTTTGTCAAAAACATTTACATCTGCATGAATGATATACCCCGGGCAAGAGAATCCAAGAAGCACGCTGGTATTAATTGAAAGGGGTCTTCAGAATATCAGTATAAATGTCATTGACAAAGGAAATGATGCAATTAAAAATGTTTCAATGATACGCCCTTGTCCTCCTGGATTCATTTTGAACAATTGGACTGCTGTGGATCTCCTTGAAGTTTCTTAAGTCTTCTCTAGAGTAATGCTCAATGTTAACACTCTTCTTTTTGTGTATCCCTAAGTAATAGTAGGATTCTTTTGCTAGAGCTTATGATTTGCTCTTTATCATTTCAGTGAACATTAATGAGATGCATTTTGTCATGGTCTTTTCATTCTCATTAACTTCATAATTTTTCCCTCTTTTCACAGCCAGCCATTGCATATATCTCACATCATGTCATAATATTATGCTTGTTGGTCCCAATACTTTGATGCTCCTCTATAGTTTCCTTTTCCATTCAACTTTCAGGTGCTCAGATATCAATGGCATGAACAAACCCGTTACGAGTCCTGAAATCGATTTTGAGAAGGCTGTTTGTTTAGGAGAATTCGAAGCCGAAGAAAATACTGAAGACTATGTCTCGTCTCCTGACTTGCTAAGAATGGTGGAATAAGAGGATAAACAGATTTTGCCTCATCAAGAATCTGTGGAAACAATAAATTTGGGAATTGAAGAAAAGAAGCAAGAAGTGAAAACAAGATGTATTCGCATGGTCATATCAAGACATGCCAGGATTGGATGAAGATGTAGCAGTCCATAGACTCCCACTGAAACCAAAATGCAAACCCATTCAGCAAAAGCTAAGACGGATGAGACCTGAGATGCTGTTAAAGACAAAAGAAGAGGTCAAAAAGCAATTTGATGCGGGTTTCTTACAAGCTTCCAAATACCTAGAATGGGTGGCTAACATAGTCCCAGTACCAAAGAAAGACGACAAAGTATGAATGTGCGTGGATTACCGTGACCTGAATCGAGCAAGTCCTAAAGATAATTTTCCCTTACCACACATTGATACGTTGGTAGATAACACAACAAAACATTCATTGTTTTCTTTCATGGATAGATTCTCGGGGTATAATCAGATTAAAATGACCCCTGAGGATATGGAGAAAACTACCTCCGTAACAATGTGGGGAACATTCTGTTACAAGGTGATGCCATTCAGGTTAAAGAATGCTGGGGCAACATATCAGAGGGCTATGGTGACGTTATTCCATGACATGATGCATAAAGAAATAGAGGTCTACGTCGACAATACGATTGCTAAATCCTGAGGGGAAGAAGAGCATGTAGTGAACCTCAAGAAGTTGTTCGGAAGGCTGAGAAAGTTTTAGCTAAAACTTAATCCAGCCAAATGTACGTTTGGGGCTACCTCGGGAAAGTTGTTAGGCTTCATTGTCAGTGAAAGAGGTATCGAGGTTGATCCAGATAAATAAAAGCCATTCAAGAGTTACCGCCTCCACACACACAAAAGGAAGTCAGAGGATTTTTAGGGAGATTAAACTACATCGCCCGATTCATCGCTCAACTTACCAACCAATGCGACCAATTTTTTGGCTTCTTCGAAAACATAACCCGGGAGAATGGAATGAGGAATGTCAGGTGGCCTTTGATAAGATAAAATAATATTTTTCTAATCCTCCAGTGCTAGTACCGCCAACTTCGGGAAGACCATTGATATTGTATTTGACTGTGTTTGAAAATTCATTGGGTTGCGTACTGGGGCAACACGACGAGTCAGGAAAGAATGAAAAGGCGATCTACTACCTCAGCAAAAAGTTCACTGAATATGAGGCAAAGTATCCGTCCATTGAAAAATATTGTTGCACTCTAATTTGGGTAGCTCGGAGACTCAGGCAATATATGTTGTATCATACGACAAGGGTAATTTCAAAGCTGGACCCAATAAAATACACATTGGAATCACCAGCACTCTCAGGAAGAATGGCACGATGGCAGATCCTCCTATCGGAATACGACATTGCCTATGTAAGTCAGAAGTCGATAAAAGGGAGCGCAATAGCTGATTTCTTAGCGACTCGAACGACAGAGGAATACGAGCCCTTGAGATTCGATTTCCTAGATGAAGACTTAATGTGCATCACAGAAAAGGAATCTGAGTCATTAAAAGAGAAGCCATGGAAGATGAGTTTTGATGGTGCGTCGAATGCCTTGGGGCATGGAATTGGAGCAATCCTAGTCTCACCAGACGGGAATCATTATCCGTTCACTACTAGGCTGAATTTCTTCTGTACCAATAATATAGCAGAATAAGAGGCCTGTATCATGGGACTTTGTGCAGCTATTGAACGAAACGTCAAAACTTTAGAGGTATATGGAGACTCAACGTTGGTGATTTACCAAATCCGTGGAGATTGGGAAGTGAGGGATCTGAAATTGGTTAAATACAGTGATCTAGTGGCAGAGCTGATTAAATAATTCGAAGAAATAACTTTTAATTACTTCCCACGAGAAGAAAACCAATTGGCTGATGCCCTGGCCACTTTGGCTTCAATGTTCAAAGCAAACAGAGAAACATAAATAATGCCTCTTCAAATGAGCATATATGAAGTCCTTACACATTGTTTCAGCATTGAGAAAGAGCCAGATGGACGACCATAGTTCCATGATATCTTAGAATACGTCAAGAATCAAAAGTACCCCGAACAAGCAAATGAGAACGACAAAAGAACAATCAGAAGAATGGCAGCGGGATTCGTTCTTGATGGGGACATCCTGTACAAAAGAGGAAAAGATCAGGTGCTCTTGAGATGTGTAGATGCTGTTGAAGCCCGAAAAATACTTGAAGATGTCCATGAGGGAATTTGTGGGACACATGCCAATGGTTTTACTATGGCCAGGAAGATTATGAGACGGTTATTACTGGCTGACGATGGAAAGTGACTGCATTAGTTTTACACGAAAATGTCACAAATGTCAAATTTATGGTGATAAAATTCATGCGTACCCTTTGCCACTTCACATCATGACTTCTCCGTGGCCTTTTTCTATGTGGGGGCATGGATGTTATAGGGCCAATTTCCCCAAAAGCTTCTAATGGACACCGATTCATTTTTGTGGTCATTGATTATTTCACAAAATGGATAGAAGCCGTTTCATTTGCCAACGTGAAGAAGACTGCAGTTTGCAGGTTTTTGAAAAAGGAAATCATTTGTCGATATGGTTTGCCTGAAAGAATCATTTCAGATAACGCCATGAATCTAAACAACAAGATGATGAAGGAGGTGTGTGAACAATTTCAAATAAAGCATCATAATTCATCACCCTATCGCCCGAAAATGAATGGAGCTGTGACAGCCCTAAATTGACCCTAGTCGGAAAGTGGTTTCGGGACCACGAAACCGAGTCTTATAAATAATTAAAAGTTATATTTTGTGTTTATGATGTGAGTAAATGCATGTGTGAATGTTTCATGCATTAATTTGATCATTTTTATGTGAATTTATTAAAATGGACTTATATGAAACATTGTTGGAAAGTGAGAGGTTAATCTTACAATGGTCTAATAGTACATGCATTGAAAAGAGTGGTTTTGCATGTCAATTTACCCATGATAAACATAGTGGCCGGCCAAGGAAAGAATATGCTCCACTAATTCAAAATTAAAATAATTTTGTATTAACAAATGATTTAATAATTGTAATAAAAGGAATTAAATAAAAGTGAAGAAAGAGGATGGTGTTCATCTTCTTCTCATACCTCTCTCAAGCCGAAACAAGGATGAAAAAGAAGGGAAAACTTACCTAGAGCAATTCGGCATTCATCTTTAGCTATTAGGAGGTAAGCTTTGAATTTGTTGATTTGGCTTTATAATATGCTAAGTTAAATTGTGGATGCACTCTTGGTAATGTCAAGAAAGTTGAGATTTCTTATGGTGATTTGAGCAATATGCCGAATGATTAAGTGTTGGAATTAGGGGTTATTTTCATGTTGTATGGAACAATGGGGGAATGACTAGAATGGGGTAAAGATTTTTGGATGAGTGGCTTAGAGGCACCTTGTACATTCGGTCAAAGATTGAGTCTATTTAGAATGTAAATTTCTTCCTCTACGATTATTTTCCTTGCATGTTAAATGGTTCTTGATAAGACCAAATGAGTTATGAAAGTTATAAATGTATGAAGTTCAAGGTGCAAAAATAAAAAAATTTTAGTCTTGATGCTATGAAAAATTCGGTTGAAATATGGAGAATGAGAGCTGTCATTTAGGTTAAGACCAAAGGAATGATCAATAGTCATTAAAAGGTTAAATGTGTGAATTTAAGGTATAAGAACCTATAGGTAATTACATGGGTAAAGTTAAAAATTAATGTGGTATATTCGGCCATGTAGAGTATATCCTAGAGATATTATATTTAATTCCCTATAATCAGCTAAATGGGTGATAATGGTTTATAATGTTGAATTGAATTATGATTATGTATATTAGAATTAGATATAACAAAAAACTATGTGAATTTGGATGCAATATTACATTCGGCCTAGAGGCATTAGATGAACATTTGTGGAAATCTCAAAGTCTTGAATAATGGTGATTGTAAGATGATGTAAAAAAATCATTGAATTATATGTATAAGTAGTTAGCAAAGTGATTAAACTACCGAATTTAATTATTAAATGAGTTCTAAGTTTGCTGAATTTTGAGATGTGATTGGGAGTAAATTTGACATGAGCATATTTTGTTAATGATATATTGATAAATGTTGAGTTATGATACCATGATATTAACTTAATTATCAAATTGCCGAATGCGTTTATAATTAAGTAAGGTTAGTAATAGAGCAATGAGTGGCTAGTAGAATCTAGTAGTCTTCTTGTTATATTCGGCCATGAGTTTGTATAATTGGTTTGTAATAGATTAAATTTGTTTATTCAAGCTCAAGAGCTTAGGGAGTCTAATTCGGAAAAGGGAAAAAGCTACCTAACCGAATAGTCAATCTGTAATTGTTCGGCAATTTCCGAGGTAAGTTCTTAAGTATTTGAGTTTGATTCCTTTGTAAGTTTTAAGTGATTAAATGTTGAGTAAATTCAATCATAATAGGACATAATGAGTTGATTTAATAAGATATGATGTGGCCATGATATGTTTTAAACTCAAATGGCAAGTTCATAAGTGTTTGGACTTGGAAATTTAAGAGCAAATTGTAATAATTTGCTTAGGACAGCAGCAGTAACGTGGTTTTAGAAAATCACCATAAATTGTTGGTGTGGAATTATAGGCTGAATAAAATATGTAATCAAAGCTTAATTAGTCTAGTTTCTTGTAAAAGAGACCGTGTGAGCAAAGAAATTTCCTATAAAGAGATATTTAAAGTTGTGTGAGACAGTGTCGGAATGACTACGAAATCCCCTGTTCTGTTTTTAGAAAATCATTATAATTTTTAAAAAAATGGTTATAAGATAAAATTTATATTATTAGACTCCTTAATGAGTCTAGTTTCAAATGAAATCAAATATAACACATTTTGAATTCTGTACAATGAGAAATTTGATTCGTAGTGAAGAGTGGTCAGATTAGTCAAACAGTGAAACAGGGGAAAAATTTAAGAAAAATATGGTATTTATTGGCCAAACGAAAAATTCTGAAAGTTCTATGGATAAAGGATATATGAGTCTATTTTCATGGAAAATTAACGGCACATAATTTGGAATTTCGTAGCCCCAGTTACAAATAATTTAACGACTATTGCTCAGGAAAAACAGCTTGTAGAGAATTTGTGGTTATGTTGTAAACATGGATAAAACTTGTTTTAGCTGCTCATAAGCTATTGATTAAACCCATACGTGAATTCTAAATTGTGATATTGTAAAATGATATATGAGTGTTAGATGGATCTTGGATATTAAAATTTGTGAAATTGTAAGTTTATAAGTATTCGAATATGAAATGATAGTATGGCATGAAATTGAAATTTTTCATTGGAAAATGATAGATGTAGATTCAGCCAAGGCAAAGTGTATACGTGAAAGTATATGTGGTATGTGAAGTATATTTGGATAATTGTGATGTGAATACATGAAAATTTATATTTTGATTTAGGATTCTATGAGATGAATGTGAACATGCATATGTGTGATAAGGCCGAATGGCCAATGTGATGAATGTGAACGTGCAAATATGTGATAAGGCCGAATGGCCAATGTGATGAATGTGAACATGCAAATATGTGATAAGGCCGAATGGCCAATGTGATGAATGTGAACATGCATATGTGTGATAAGGCCGAATGGCCAATGTGATGAACGTGAACATGCAAATATGTGATAAGGCCGAACGGCCAATGTGATGAATGTGAACATGCATATGTGTGATAAGGCCGAATGGCCAATGTGATGAATGTGAACATGCAAATATGTGATAAGGCCGAATGGCCAATGTGATGAATGTGAACATGCATATATGTGATAAGGTAGAATGGCCAATGTGATGAACGTGGAAGTGTATATATGTGGCGAAGCCGAATGGCTAATGCGAAATGTGTATGAGATGGATATGAGGTAAATGAATTACAAATATGATAGTCGATGTGAATGTTGTAACATGTGAATAAATATGCATGAAACTCTATGATGTAAACCTGGGATTAAAGACTAGATGACCATATGTGGTGACTATGTCTGGGCTAAGACCCGCTGACTTCGTGTGGAGATTTCATCTGAGCTAAAGGTCTCGCCGATAATCCGAGTAGAGGTTAAAGCTATAAGACTTCGCAATAAGAATTGCTTATAAATATATTCAATGCAAAAGGTTAAACAGGTATGTACTCCAAGTTTATATGTGAGCTTGATTTGAACTAAATCATAAGGTAGTTATGTGACGCATACGTGAGCAATCTATGAGACTATTCCTATGATTATGTGACATTGGATCAGTGTGAGGGGTTATGTGAAATTATGCAATATATCTGTGTCACATGAGCTCACTTTTATGTGAAAGTTATCTGCCTATTATATATGATGAGATGTGCATATTCGGTAAAGGGATGGTATGCCCGAAGGAAGAGTGAAATAAAAATACGAACAACTATGTTATAATTTGATTGTTATCTGTTGACACTACTTAAAACTTACTAAGCATTGTAATGCTTACTCCATTTACTTTGTTTCCTCTGTTTTATAGATCTAATTCGGAAGCTACAGGCTCGGGGATCGTCAGCAACTAGTTACACTATCACTATCCACTGCTTGTTACTGTTATGTTTTGAGTTATTTTATGGCATGTAAAGAATAGACCAGTGGCCGAAGAGTATTTTGGTTAATGTATATAAGCCATGCGAAAATGGCATCTTTCGAATGTGTACTTATAAAAGTTCAAATTGTATCCCTGACTGTCTTTAGTATTTATCCAAAGGAATGTTCTAAAAAAAAATTCAAAATTTTTACTGTTCTGATATGAGTTTCAAGTCCGGTAATGCCCCTTTACCTATTCCGGCGACGGATACGGGATAGGGGTGTTACAGGAGCTGTTGAAGTGGCCAACAAGAATATTAAGAAGATTATTGGAAAAATGACCGAGACATATAAAGATTGGCACGAGAAGCTACCATTTGCTTTGTATGCATATCGTACATCTGTGCGGACATCTACGGGCGCAACTCCTTTCTCTCTGGTATATGGAATGGAAGCTGTGCTACCTATCGATGTTGAGATCCCCTCTCTACGAGTCTTAATGGAATTGAAACTAGAAGAAGCAGAATGGGTTCAAGCTCGATATGATCAATTAAACCTCATCGAAGAAAAACGTCTAAAGGCAATTTGTCACAGACAGATGTACCAAAAGAGAATGATCGCGGCCCATGACAAGAAAGTACGGCCAAGAGAATTCCACGAAGGAGAACTTGTGCTGAGAAAGATTCTCCCAATACAAAAGGACTTCCGAGGAAAATGGGCCCCAAATTGGGAAGGACCATACGCCGTAAAGAAACTATTCTCAGGTGGAGCTTTGATTCTCACTGAGATGGATGGGAAGGAGTTACCGAATCCAGTGAATTCAGATGATGTGAAGAAATATTATGCTTAAAAAAAGGAAAATCAAGATGAAAACTCGAAAAAGGGTATCTTAAAAAAAAGAGAAAAGAAAAGAAAAAAGAAAAAGAGAGAGGGATCAAGGTAAAAACCCGAAAAGGGCATCTTGATTAACACAAAAGATTAGGATGAAAACCCGAAAGGGCGTTCTAATGAAGCAAGCACTGGCTTAAAAAGCAAGGCGTTTTGAACGGTGGGTGAAACAGAGAGACTACAGTATTTGAAGCATTTCTGAAAACTCGAAATCTCTTACGCAAGAAATCCATGCTCGAAAAGATTCTTGATTGAGGAACGTGGAAGAGTTCATGCGTTGAATATCTAGAGCATTTGTATTTGTTGAAATTCGATCCCCTTTCTCTTTATGACACTTTTTTTACTATCATTGATTAACTTTCTTTGTTTGCTACATTTGAAATGAATAAATGTGAGGTATCCTTTTGTCCTCTACCTGACCATTTTCACGCATCTCATTATGTGGTTCATTTACATGATAAATAGTGAAATGACATACTCTAAACAAAGAAAGTCCTAAGCATTACCCGGATAAGAATTTGATAAGTACAAGAGCCTCAAAGTAAGGACAAAGTTCAACCAGGGGCAAAAGAGCGATATCTGAGAAACGCAGATTAGTCGTGAAGCTAGAAGACGGGTACAGGGCCTGAAGAGAAAGTCAAGAGTCAAAGCAATGAACGCAGATCATCAAAAATCATGACGGAAAGGGACATATGACAAGCAAGCCCAAGGAGCATAGCATGATCATGTAGGCATAAAGGCATTTAAGGCAAACATGTGCATATCATGATAACATCATGCATGACATATACATGTATTTCAGCAGAACAAGAGGTTTCGATGATAGCTGTACTGAATCAAAGGAAAGGACACCTGAGTTCCACCAGATGACATCTTTTGGTATTTTGATGTTTTTATTTCTGTCTTTAAAAAAAATCAACTCATATTGCGAGAGGTGAGTTGGGCCTCAGGTCACACGCTGAGGTATTTTCAATTTTCGTTTTTTCAATTTATGCTTTTCAAAAAATCAACTCATATTGCGAGAGGTGAGTTGAGCCTCAGGACACGCTGAGGTAATTTCAATTTATGCTTTTCAAAAATCAACTCATATTGCGAGAGGTGAGCTGAGCCTCGGGGCACGCCGAGGTATTTTTAATTTCTGTTTTTCAAAAATCAACTCATATTGCGAGAGGTGAGTTGAGCCTCAGGGCACGCTGAGGTATTTTCAATTTCTGTTTTTCAATTTTTGCCTTACAAATTCTGCTTTTCAAATCAACTCATATTGCGAGAGGTGAGTTGAGCCTCAGGACACGCTGAGGTATTTTCAAGTTTTGTTTTTTTAATTTATGTTTCAAAAAAATCAACTCATATTGCGAGAAGTGAGTTGAGCCTCAAGACATGTTGAGGTATTTTCAATTTCTGTCTTTTAAAAAAATCAGCTCATATTGTGAGAGGTGAGTTGAACCTCAAGACACTGAGGTAATTTCAATTTTTGTTTGTCAAAAATCAACTCATATTACGAGAGGTGAGTTGAGCCTCAGGACACGCTGAGATATTTTCAAATTCTATTTTTATCAAAAAAAATCAACTCATATTGCGAGAGGTGAGTTGAGCCTCGGGACAGCTGAGGTATTTTCAATTTCTGCTTTTCAAAAGAATCAACTCATATTGCGAGAGGTGAGTTGAGTCTCGGGCCACACGTCGAGGTCCTTTCAAATTCTGTTTTTAATTTTTTTTTAATTTATATGTTTCAAAAAAATCAGCTCATATTGCGAGAGCTGAGTTGAACCTCAAGACGCTGAGGTGTTTTCCATTTCTATTTTCAATTTCTGTTTTTCAAAAAAATCAACTCATATTACGATAAGTGAGTTGAGCCTCAGGACACGCTGAGGTAATTTCAATTTTTGTTCGTCAAAAATTAACTTATATTGCGAGAGGTGAGTTGAGCCTCAAGACACGTTGAGGTATTTTCAATTTCTGTCTTTCAAAAAAATCAGCTCATATTACGAGAGGTGAGTTGAACCTCAAGACGCTGAGGTAATTTCAATTTTTGTTTGTCAAAAATCAACTCATATTGCGAGAGGTGAGTTGAGCCTCAAGACACGTTGAGGTATTTTCAATTTCTATCTTTCAAAAAAATCAGCTCATATTGCGAGAGGTGAGTTGAATCTCAAGACGCTGAGGTGTTTTCCATTTCTGTTCTTCAATTTCTGTGTTTCAAAAAAATCAGCTCATATTGCGAGTGGTGAGTTGAGCCTTGACTCACATGCTGAGGTATTTTCAAATTCTGTTTTTCAAATTTTGTTTTTCCAAAAAAATCAACTCATATTGCGAGAGGTGAGTTCGGCCTCAGAACACGCTGAGGTATTTTCAATTTCATTTTTTTTTCAATTTATGTTTGTCAAAAAAATCAACTCATATTGCGATAGGTGAGTTAAGCCTCAGGTCATACGCCGAGGTATTTTCAATTGATTTTTTTTAATTTATGCTTTGCAAAAATCAACTCATATTACGAGAGGTGAGTTGAGCCTCGGGTCACATACCGAGGAATTTTCAAAATCTGTTTTACAAATTTTGTTTTAAAAATCAACTCATATTGCGAGAAGTGAGTTGAGCCTTGGCTCACGTGCTGAGCTATTTTCAATTTATGTTTTCAATGTCTAGTTTTAAAGAGTCAATTCATATTGCGAGAAATGAGTTAAGCTCAGGATCACATGCTGAGTAAAGAATAAAGATTGGAATTAATCGAAGACACAGATTTTATATCCCTGAAGTTACAGTGAAGCTAATTGAAGTTGCAGTGGAGCGGATCGAGGATATCAGATCTTGCCTTTCTAAAAGTTGCAGAAGAGAAGACCATAAACTTTATCTGACTAAAGCGGTAGAAGAGCAGATTGAAGCTGTAAATCTTATCTTTTTGAAGTCACATTGGAGTAGATCGAAGCTACAAGGCATATATCAGAAGATGCAGTGGATTTGATCAAGAAAACAAGATACAGTGGTTTTGAAAGAGACTACCTAGATGAGAAGAGCACCAAAGAAGTCCATACTTAGTAAGACCGAGCAAAATTGGCCTTTCTTTGTGTCTTTACTTTATTCCCGTTACACGATAATAAGCAAAGACGGGCAGCTGTTGTAGGCCAATTTTAACCCATTTACATCAAAACCCAATTTAGCCAAATTAAACCCAACACCCAAAATCTTAACTACCCTAAGCCCAATTTACATCAAAACCCCAATGGCCCAAACCCTAAGCCCAAATTAAAATAAAAAACCTAGCCCACAACCTAAACTTTTCTCAACTAAATCCTAGCCTTTGCCACCACCAACTCCACTAGTCACACTTGCTCCACCACCAACTCCACTAGCCACACTTGCTCAACTACCTACTCCACTAGCCACACTCTACCACCACTTGTACCTACAAATGAAGACATAAACAATAAAAAATATTTTGTAAATGGCTATATAAGCCTTCTCATATTTTGTATTTAGGAGAGGAAGAAGTTTTGGGGGAGAAAGTTATTGTAAAGGATTTTGAGAGATTTTTTTAGAGTAATCAAGGAGAAGAGTTATTGTAAAGGCTAGTTTTGGAGAGGCTAGTTTTTTTTGGAGATTAATCAAAGATCAAAGCAAAAGAGGTTTCTTTGTCTATTCTCGTTTTAAGTTCTTTGTTTGCTTATTGTTTTCCTTTCAGTTTTATTTTGTTTCTTTTATACGAAAGTAAAAATAAAAGGAGGAAGCTTTCTCATTTTTACCGAAAAAGTTTTTTTTGAGGTCCGGCTGCCGTGTACGATGGCACCGACGGTGGTCGGCGGCGGTCCGGTGACCGGACGGTGGCCGGCCTTGTGGCCGGAAATCACCCACTCTCTCCCTCTCTTTTTTTTGTTATTATTATATTTCTTAATATTATATTATATATATATTCTTTTAATATATTAGGTATATTCTAAATTCTATATTACGTATATATATTATACTATTTTATGTATATATCTTTAATACTATATTATTTATATTTTTTTTTCTACATGTTATCTTATGTATATATTTTAATTATATTATGTATGTATTTTTTACACTATATTATGTACGTATTTTTAATATTATCACGTATTTATTTTTTATATATATACATATTTATGTAGTATTATTAATAGTATTATTTTTAAACATTATTATTATTTCTAATATATATATTATGTACACTTTTTTATTTCTATTTTATTTTTTTATTTGTCAATATTAATTATTATTATTCTAATATTTTGATATTTTAATATTTTATATTTTATATACTTTATTATTCACATCACTATTCGCATTTTTTACAATAATATTCTTAAATTTTTTTTACTATCATTTTAGAAACTTTTTACATTTTAATTTTAAGAATAAGGCAATGTACCGATTTTAACATTAAGTCATTGATTTCATTGCTATGTTGGGTGAAGGTAGTCAGCTCGTTTTAAAAACGGGATATCCTTCTAAAAAACCAAAAACTTACAACTTCTCATTTCCTTCAATCGGATCACACTTAAATGTCAAATTGAATTCGTATTTTTGAAAATCAAGACAACACGTGTTTAATAAGATACCAATTTTGGGCGTCGCGAGGGTGCTAATACCTTCCTCGCGCATAACCGACTCCCGAACCCAACGTTACTCTGGCTTTTGACGTAGACCTAAATTCGGCCTTCATTTTTGTGCAAGAATAAGTTTTCTTTTCTAAAAAAGGATGATTTATTAGGTGTCCGGTCACACATAGAAAAAAAAGATCGGTGGCGACTCTTTTTTTAATAAAATCGAAAGTCGGTTTTTAAATTTTCAAATAATCGCCTTAATTAGCGACCGAAAGCGAAATTTTTTATGTCGCTACAACTTGCATACAACTTACATTAGAATGTAACAAAGAGAAATATCTGATTTACAATGAAATTTTATGGTTTCTTTGTTGATGTTATCTATATTTATATTGTAATAGATAAGGTAAAAAATAAATCATCAGCGGCGCTAGGGAGAATGTGTATCGCACAATGGTGGCTGACAGTCGCGAGGAGGATTTCTGTGTACAATTGTTACCGAGGGCTTATAAACTAGCTCTCTCTATCGTTATCGTTATGTTCGTCTTCACTCCTACCCCTACCCTCACCCTCATTGTCATTGTCTCTATCTTCACCATCGTCTTTCATGTTTGTCTCCGTATTCGCCTTCGTCGTTGTGTTCGTCTTCTTCTTCCACTTGGTCTCCATTTTCTTCTTCTGTGTTCAAGTGCAGTACCGTTCTAACCTCCCATCATGTATCCTCCACTTTAGTAGAAGATGGTTGGGCCGATGACCCACCTTGATAGAACAATGATGCGGTGGATGTTTGAGACACTATTGATATGTAAGTGTATGGTGTCCCAAAACCCGTATATGTTGACATTGACTCAGGCATCAAAACTGACATCGATTGCTGGATCGGTGTCATCATCGTTTAAGGTATATGCAATGACATCTAGCTCGACATAATCGAAATCGGCATAGGGGTATAGAATGTAGGGGATGCCAGTGCCTCTAAATATGTACCTGCAAGAATAGAAGAATCAAGGATGTGCGATGCTTGTAAAAAAAACGAGGTTAATGAAATGACTAGGAATAAGTAGAGCTAATTGACTGAGTTATTACGTAGACATAGGCGGTGCTTTTTCGGTTCAAGCTGATGACGAACCTATCGTGCGATCACGTCGAGCCCTACACTGCTAGGGTAGTCGATATTACCTCTTCTGGCGAAGTTACCTATCTCTCGCCTCCACCAATAGTATATACGGCTTAGCAAAAACTCTGAACCACGACGTGTGCTCTAAACAAGTCACCGTGACTATTGAGAAAAATGGTTTGCAGAGGTAATAATTCCATCCTATGATCCCATGCGTCTATGTAGTCCTTGTGAATCTCTTTCCAGTCCTCGTCGTACTTCCACAGAAGGTTCACATTGTGCAGTTCATCCGTGTGTCGTGGTGAAGGCAAAATTTGTTGCCTCCACTCGAACTGCCGCATCACCCGATCTATTTCGTGTATTTCCACCTTCGCGTGCACTATCAATGACACCTTCGTGTCCCACATCCTCCAATTGACTAACAATTATTGCAGGATGCAAGATATGATATTGGTGTCGGCATATAGCATCCATTCAAACTGAATAGCACAATTGTAAATCATTTGCCTATTTATAATGACAAAAAATTATTTTAAAATATTAAAAAAAATTAATTTAACTTAATTGAAAATAACGAAATTTAAAATTTCGCCTTACCATTACTACTTAAGCAATATAAATGTGCTTATCGTCAAAACGAATTATAGAGGTTGCCATTTATGAAAACTTAATCTGAACAAATAAAATATGAAATAATAAAAAAATGATATTTTTAAACAAGAATATAAAAAAGTTTAGAATAAGAGCTTGAGAAAATTGAGAGAGTTGATCGTTTGGGCTGTTGGCCATTTAGACGAGAATATAAAAAAGGTTGCCATTTGGGCCATTGGCTATTTAAATTTTCTTACCATTAGGAATTGACCGTTGAGGGAAATTGCATCTAGCTAGATGCGTGTAACACCCCAAACCCGGCCTGGATGTTATGGCCGGATCCAGCGTGTCACATTGAAGTGTTTTATCGAAAACCTTGTTCTTATTGAAAACCCTTCAAAAGCGAAAATTAAATAACATTCAGTTTGTATTTAGTTTCAAAGCGTAGTAATGATAATGAAATAATATCTAGCAAATAGGCCTTATTACAATCCGGACTGACATAACTTAAAATACTAGAAATTATAAGCTTAAGAAAACAGGTCCAAGTCGTCTTGCTAGCTGGCCACCTCGAAGTCCCTCCAACCATCAAACCACCTACTGAGGATCACTTGAGAAAAATAAAATAGGGGGTGAGTTTTTGAAAACTCAGTGTACAAAACCCTCGGCAAATAGTAAAGCATGCAATAGCAAGTCTTTTTGGGCCAGAGCCCAATTCAATATCAGAACAGATGTAAAGCAATCAAATATGCATGAATCCTACCCATCCAACCACTACACACCATCTCCATCCCCTGATACACACCATGTGGGGATATAAATATCGACCCACCCATCTGATACACTCCAATGGTAGCTCGGTTAAGGTACTACCTAACGTTGCAACAAGATGCTACTCATATATTGGGCTTAAAAAGCCATCGGTGGATCAACGATTGTCAACAACCATGCGATCCTCATATTCTTCCTCTGTTCCATAAATCCCAACCCATATGCAACCTAATCAGACTGTCCTATGAATGCAGCTGATATAAATGTAACATCCATAAATCTTACATTCCACATGTAGGGTATTTTAGTCATTTTTGCCCTTAGGGGCATTTCAGTAATTTATCTTTATTATAGGTTTATTACTTACCTTGGCCCATTAACAAGTCCTCGTTGGCTAAAATGAACAGATACTATGCACTAGGTAGGATTCCAGAGAAGAGGAGGTGAGTCATTAAGACCGCTTAAGTACTAAGCTCTCCCTAGATCCAATCTTAAACATGCATATACCCATTGCCACATCTTAACCTTATGACTCGTCCACGGTCGCAATTAATTAATTATTTAAGTTTTATGTCTAATTGAGTAGTTACCAAAAACTAGGTTCACAACCCCTTACTAAACACTAATAGATCCATATTTATTCATTTGGCCCCTTTAGGCCCAATCTCATTCATATAGCCCATCGGCCCCAATCACATTCATATGGCCCATCAGGCCAAATCACATTCATAGTCATGCAATCATATAATTTTTCATCACATAGTATCAAATTGCCAATTTTGCCTATTATGGGCCCTACAGCCCATCGACCCATTTAGCCATTCTGGCCCCATTGGCCAATACACGGCCCAAGTCCATGGAATCGCTCATGGGGACTCTGATAACATATCGATTTCCCCACTTACGAGTGTTCGCGCACTCGCAAGACTACTGTAGCCAAACTTTCAGCTTTTCAGCATTTCGGCTTTTTGGCATTTTGAGATTTTTCGGTCTACTGTGTGTGTGCAGTGTATGTACACACTTGGTACTAAGACGTGCCGCGATCTCCTTAGCCACGAACCTTGAATGACAAGCCTTAACAACCCTTCCTTGATCACTAATCATGAGTATTTCTTAAATCTGCATCAATCTTAATCATTAAGAACTAAACAACAAGTGACTTGCAATCATCTTAAGTCACTCTTAAATAATCCATGACCATTCGGCCAACCTTAACCAATAAAAGAGGAAAACTTACCCAAAACCCCAAAATGCCTAAGAAGCAATTCGGCAGAGATCTAAAATTTGAGATTCGATACTAATCCCCTACCAAAACCGATTTAGAAAGAGTGAGGGAGAGAAGAAATCAGTACTAGGGAGACCAGCTAAAAGAAAGTAAAGCACTTACACAAGAATCGATCGGCCAACGTTGAAGAAAAAGTGATGGCATAATAGGATTTTGGCCAAAAGATATTCGGCTTTAGAGAAAGTAACTAGGAGCAAGAAAGAAAAGAGTTTGATGAGAAATGAAGGGAAGAAATCTGCACAAAATAAAAGAGAAAGAATAAGGGATTTTGGCTTTTAGATATTTGGAGAGAAAAGTGTTTTCAGTAAAATAGAAAGGGAGAATTCGGTATTAGCCTAGAATCCCCAAAATTGGCACCTATATATAATATAGCCGAATTTACCTATCCCCAAATTCCCAATTCGGCTCCACTTCTCTACACCCCTTATCTCCTAACTTTTCTCCCTGATAACTCCTTAATCCTTTCCTTAAATTTCTCCTCAGATCACTCCCTTCAGAGTTCACATCCAACGTCACTACTGGCCATTTATTGAGCAAAAATAAATCCTTCTTTTGAGCAAGGAGGGATTTGAACCCCAAACCTCCTTGCCATGCATGTGAGGCCACCTCTAAGCCCCACATGTGACGCTACTTACCACTCCAACACAAGGCTCCTTATGTCCAATTCCTCCTTCATTTACTTAAAAACCAAACTACTTGCCATCAAGGTTCTTTTAATTATTAAACTATAATTTCTTTCACCCCAAAGTTCGAACTCAAAACTTAACCACGACCTATTATCACATAAATAACACTTGACTAGGAATACTAAGCACACCTTTTATCAAAACCGAAAAAAAGAAAGTTCGAGATTTTTGAGGCGTTACAATGCGCTTTCTTGTCAATTGTACAAAAAGCGCACCTAGCTAGGTGCATTTTCTTTTTCTCTCTCTAAAAGCGACCTACTTTCTTAATTTTTGAAAAAAAACCTAAAACCCTAATTTTAAAAAAAATAGCATTTACCGCTAAATTATTCGGGTTCGACATACATATTTCTCTTTTTTTTTCTTTATTTTCTTATATTTGACCGAGTAGGTCATTAATATTCAATCAGTCTATTTGATCTTTTTATTTCATTTAATAGTTTTCTTAATAATAAATTCAAAATAATAGAATAAAATTAAAAGTAAAATGATACATAGAATGTTAGTAATGTTAGTAATAGAATTTTTTTTTTAAAAATATAATAACTAAATATGGCTTTAATTGAACTAATTGATTAAAATTATAATGTTTTGGATTCAAATATTATCTTTTGCAAGTAGTTTTCTAGATTTTTATATAAAATGATAAATTTGTTTCAAAATAATATTTATTACTTTGTTAAAATAAGGTGTTTTTATTAACTTCACGAGTAAGTTGAGATTCGGATGATGGGTGATACAAACTCAATAAAAATCTTAAATATAGTACAATATAGATAAATAAGTATTAGATTACGACATATCCACTATGTAAGTAAAAAAATGTAAGAAATGTATTTATAAAAAATAATACTTTAGTTGAAATGTTCCAGTTAAGATATTTAAAATTTATTATTTTATCATCAAGTGCATTTTCTAAATTTTACATAATATAAAATGACAAAAAAATATTCTCATATAATTGGTTTTTTATTGGCTTAAGGGTGTAAAAAGTCTTCAAACTTTTTAAAAAAAAAAAATTAAGCCTTTGCTTCTTCTTCTTCTTCTTTTTTTTTTTTCACACATTAGATGCTTAAACTTTCAAAATACATAAAAAAATCCTCAAACTTTTTAAAAAAAAAGCAATTAAGCCCCTACTTTTTTTTCCCACTCAATTGGGTACTTAAACTGTCAAAATGCATAAAAAAGACCTTAAAAATTTTACAAAAAAAAAATTAAGCACCCTTACTCTTTTTTTTTGCACTCAATTGTCAAATGCATCAAAAAGGTCTTTTAACCGTAAACTTTAATTGTTGACTATTAAAGTTAATTGTCCCTAATTTTTTTTCAGTTAAAGTCACCTCGTGTCACAACTATTGTGTCACATGTGACAAAAAAAAATTATAAAATATAAAAAAATATTTAAAATTTATTAAAAATTAAAAAATTTATAAAATGCAACCATTAACTTTAACCTTTGACCGTTAAAGTTAATGATCCCCAATTTTTTTTCTTCAGTTAAAACCATCACTTGTCGCAATACAGCGTGACATGTGGCGAAAAATGATAAAAAGATAAAAATCAATAAAAGTTATAGAAAAATTATAAAATGCTTCTTTTGGTATGATAAGTTTTATAATTCTTTTACAAATTTTTATAATTCTTTACATTTTTTATAATTTTCTTACGACTTTATAAAATTATATATATTTCTACACTTTTCTATATTTTATAATTTTTTATGATTTTTATAAAAAATTTATATTTTTTATAAAAATTTAATATTTTTTTATAATTTTTATTGAATTTTATCATTTTTGTCACATGTCACGCCGTAGTTATGACACATAGTGACTTTACTGAAAAAAATTAGGGGCAATTAGCTTTAATGGTTAACTGTTAAAGTTAATGGTCAAAGGGCCTTTTTGATGTATTTTGGCAATTGAATGCAAAAAAAAAAAAAAACAGGGGCTTAATTGCTTTTTCAAAAAGTTTGAGAGCCTTTTTGATGCATTTTGGTAGTTCAAGTGGCCAACTGAGTGCAAAAAAAAGGTGCATTTGTTAAATTAAAAAAAATAATTGTTGAAAAAAATAAGTGTTGTAAAATTAATATAGAAAATTTAAACACTGAATTTTAAGTTATAACATTGTTTGATATATTACTTAAAATTAAAGGGAATACAATTAAATTGTTTGATAAATATATTTTAAATTATAAAAAATTATATTCAACAATTTATCCTTAAATTTTAAACATTTTACCTTATTCTAAATGAAAATAAATATTTAAACATAAAAATTTAATGGGATAATATAATATTAAAATAAATAAAATAAAATAGAATTAATTGAAAATATTTTTCATTAACTGATAAGTTGCTCTTATCTAATTATTATTTTCTACACTTTTTGTAAAAAAATTCTATCAAATTGTTTTTATTTTGGATTATGAAACATGTGTAAAAAATAATTGAAATATTTTCAATTGATTTAAATTTTCAATGGTTTATCAAATAAGGCTAGTTTGGGGTCAGGAGTCAACTGAATACCAACTTAATTGGGAATAATGAAATACCCTTACTCTAGAAAGTAAATTATACTATTCTGGGAGTGTTTTTATCATCTTACACATTTTATATAGAAAAATAGAAACATAAAAACACATAATAGGATTTGAATTCATACTTTTATAGTTTCAACATTTGTAGTTTACTATTGAACTAAAAGCCTCATTTATTATTTATATCAAATTTTGTAAATATATTCATTACATAGTTCTATTTTTTATCCACATCGTAAATGTATTATAATCTTATTTTATAAAAAAAGTTGTAAATTAAAACTTGATTCAAGGATAAGACCATAATTTTAAATGGTTGTTTGTTGGCATATTGATTTTTGTGGTCCTCTAATTTTATTAAAGAAAAATTATTTTAGTCATTGAATTTATATTTTTTATCAAATTATTTCAAAATAGATTGCTACGTGGATGACATATTAACATTTGTTTATTTTTCTAAAATTTAAAAAATATTAAATTTTTTATAAGTTTTATAATATTTTAATAATTTTAATGATCTTTATTTTTTTTAAATATTATAATTTTTTTGAATTCGTTAAATTTTAAAAGAAATAATTAAGTACTAATATGTTATTCATGTGTATATTATCTTAATAAAATTAGGAGAGGTCAACTTTTTTATTTATTTCGAGATAATTTAATAAAAATATAAATTTAAAAATTAATAAAACAAAAAATTAAATAAAAGATTAAAATATATATTTTTAAATTAGAGTGTAAAATAATTCATTACTCCCTGTGTGACTGATGATATGGGAGAGGCATTTGCGGCTGTCCAAAAAGTACACGATTTGATGTGGGGGTGTGCGGCGTCCAAAACCTTAGTTGACTGAAAGCCAATGAATGGCGTTTAAATAAATATATTGTTTCATTTTTATTATATTACTAAGCATATCGTGCTTGTGCTATGTACGCAAATGAAATTTTAATAAAAGTTATGACGGGAGATGTTTTATTTTTAAAAACATAATATTTTTTATAGGATAAAATATAATAAAATCAATTAAAGTAACGTAGAATTATTATAATTCTTTAAAATTAGATCTCGCACTAAAGATGATAATTCTTTCATAAGTTGTAGTCGCATAAAATCTATAACAATACATTTGAACAAGTGATCAGTATCTTAATTGTGAGTTCTTGAAATTTGATGAATACAAATATTTTAATTTCAGTTCATCAAATTTTTTTTATTTTAAAAAACCTAATATTAGCTTTAGTTTAATGTTAAAATTGAATTCTTGAGTCTTGTAATTTTAGTTACAAATTTTATTAATATATTGATTGATGATGCATTGAAAAAAAAATTAAATAAAATAGTATTTTTTAAAAAATTATTAGACGACTTTTTTTTATATATACATAAAACAAGAATTCAAGGGCTTTTAAACATGAGATGATGATACATGCATTAAAGCCCTAGCATGTGAATTTCAGAAAACAACAAAAGTCCTCTCCCCTAAATCTGATTTATTTATAAATTAACAATAGTCACAGTTGTTGAAGGTTATCATTATCATCCCACCATGAGAGGTTAATTTATTACTAGCCCTAGCGTCTAATATTGGCTTGGTTTCAAACATATCTTGATGGTCCCCTCACATGCCTAATTTATTCCTGCGCAATTTAGTTGGTTTAGATTCATACGCCGGCAACCCAAATATGCTAAGCTTGTCTGATCATTTTGGAAGCATTTTTCCAATAATAAGTAAATTATTTGAAAAATTATTTGAAAAAATATTTGAAAAAATATTTATGTAATAAATATATTTATAAAAAATTAAATGAGATTTTAGTTAAAATGAAAATTTAAATTTTATTAAGTGTAATTTTCTAGATTTTACATAAAATATAAAATAATAAAAATACTCTCATAGTAATGTTTGTTGTTTTAAAAAAAAAGGAATTTCGATAATTTTATAACTGACTTGATAACCCGATTAATGGGTAACACTAATTCAATTCACCCTTTAAATAATAGAGTATAATTTTATTTTATTTTTGATACATATTACAAATGAAAGAGGGGATGATAATAACATGATTTTAAAAACCCTTTAAATAATAGTAGGGATTTTGTTTATTAAATATAATTAGATTTGAGTATTTGAATTTTTAAAATTGTATAAATTAGATAATAAAACTTTTATAAATTTGTTAGATGATTATGTAGTGGATGACTAGAAATTTTTATAAATATTAATGAATTTAAAATTCTATGTATTTTTAAACTTTTCAAATATATAATTAAATTGAATTTTGACTAATTTATACATTATGGATGAATAACTAAAAAAATTATAAATCATGGAATTTAACTTTATACTTATAGAATGCGTACATGCTAAGTAACAACATTAACAAACTGGGTTAACAATCCCATTTCTAAGTTCATTCTTTAAAATATGTCTGTAGTTATGCAGATTTGTAATTTTATTGAAGCTAAGAGTTTGTTAACTAAATAGTTAGATTATTATAGTTGGTTAGCAAGTTGTAATTGTTTGTTTGTAATTAGTTGCTTTTGTTAGTAGCCTAGTTTATTAAAGCCTATGTTCTCTCTCACTTTTTCGAACTTTCTCACCAGTTTTACTTTTCTTATTAATGCACAAACAAGATATCAAAGCTCAACTTAGCATTATAAATTCTTAATTTGGATGAGTATACTCATTCTCGTATATGTAGCAATTTCGGTTTCCAACCTTTGAATAACTTAAAAGGTGTCTTTAGGACAATCTTTGTCGAAACTCGGTTCAATATATACACAGTCGTTTTTAGAGCTTCAACCCATAAGAATTTAGGCAGTTTAGAGCTACTAAGCATACTTCGCACCATGTCCATTAAAGTTCAATTTATTCTTTCTGCAACACCATTTTGATCAGGAGAGCCCGAGATGGTGTATTGAGCAACTATAACGTTATCTTGAAGAAACTTTGCGAATGGATAGGTGCTTGTCCATCCTCAATGTATCTACCATAATACACCACCTCAATCAATTCTCACAATCTTGACTTGCTTACCACATTGCTTCTCTAATTCAACCTTGAAAGCCTTAAAGGCTTCTAATGCTTCGTTTTGGTGATGAAACATACAGAGATACATGTATCGTGAGTAATCATCTATGAAGGTGATGAAGTATTTTTTGTCTCGAGCATTCATATTTGGGCAACAAATATTAGAACGAATGATTTTCAATATGGTCAAAGTCCTCTTGGCACCTATCTTTGACTTGTTAGTTTGCTTGCCCTTGATGTAGTCTATACAAGTACCGAAATCAGTAAAATCTAAAGTGCTTAGTACCCTATCATTTACTAATCTCTTGATTCTGTCAATGGAGACGTGTCCTAATCTTCGATACCATAAAATAAAGGAAGCTTTATTTATAACACAACGTTTGGTATCGCATTGAATGTGCATAATATTATGAGTGGCATTATTTTGTAAATTTAGTAAGAAAAGACCATTGCATACAATACTATTTCCAACAAGTTCTTATCACTAGAATAAAGAAAAAAAACCACTTCTAAGCATTAATTCATAGGTTCCAATTTCTTCCACATGCAGCTGCATCTTATTATCCGAATAGATGTATCACTCAGCTCCCACGGGTTCCCTTAGGTTTCTTAATCTTTGTAAGGAATTTGAGACAGATTATAGAACTAGAATCAATTCACCATTTGTTATAACTTACATAAACCATATTTGACTCAAAACAGACAAGTGATGTAACACCCCGTACCCGAGACCATTGCTGGAGTCGAACACGAGGTATTTACGGACTTATTTCATTTATTCTCACAGTCCAAAAAATTTTCCAGACAAGCTGGCTAACTGTGTCACTGTTACCTTAAAAAAATCATATCTTGAGTTCCAAAACTCGAAAACCAGTTTCGTAAATTTTACCTGAAACTAGACTCATATATCCATCTACAAATTTTTTTTCTAGAATTTTTGGTCGAGCCAATTAGTACAGTTTATTAGTTAAAGTCTCCCCTGTTTCAGGGTTCGACTGCTCTGACCTTCATGCATTACGACTTATATATCTTCCTGTACAGGGCTTCATTACTTATGCCGTTTATTTATAACGAAACTAGACTCAAAAAGGAATCTATACATATATGGCATGACCTCTAATTATCTCTGGTTAATTTATAGTGAATTTCTAAAGTTAGATTAGGGGATCCAGAAATCGCTCTGGCCCTGTTCCACGAAGACTTAAATATCTCCTAAAATACGACTTATATGATCATTTCGTTTCTTCCATATGAACGTAGATTCATCAAGGTTCGATTACATAATTTATTCACTATTTAATTCCATTCCTACTATTTATGGTGATTTTCAAAATCCACACCACTGCTGCTGTCAGCATCTGTTTTTAAGGTGAACTTTACCTATTTCATGGTTTTCCATGAATCAACTAGAATTTGTCATACAAAGCACCAAAATGATCATGATTAACCATTCCAATGGCTAATCGTTACCAAACATTCCATACCTCTCAATGAACAACATACAAAATGATTTTTAATGCTATGCTCAAAGTATATATAAGCCATTTTCACATGGCTATCCAAATTTATACAAAACCAAAGGGTACATGACCAACAACAAAAAGGGTAGTCCTATACATGCCATTTTCAGAGTTCATCTAAATGAGTACCAAAAGGGCTTTGATAGTGTGGATGACTTCGACTCTGACACTCCCGAGTCCGATAGTTGATGAACCAAAATCTATAAAACAAAGAATCAAAGAAACGGAATAATCATTTAATGCTTAGTAAGTCTTAAGCAAAACAATAATTTTGTTGAATCAATGACGTTTTTCACATATACTTAATCTAGATAAAATCTCATTTGACCCAATATACTTAACCAAAATTTCACATAATTTAATTCGCCTTTCTTTAGCCCTGAGCTTTAAGTCGCAAAGTGTTTTCATTCAATATCTTTGGTCATTCATTTCAACTGTTCGATGAAGTTAATCTAGAGCTTCATCTCGAACTATAATATCAATAAACGCATCACTTAACTCTCACATATATATACTTTCGTACAATAGTGATCTAGATGGTCGAATATTTCCAAAGCACATTCTTCATCAATTGAAGATGGATTCACATGGTAAGCACATTCTTCACCAATTTACAACTTTCAATAATCCTTTCCACTTGTTCATAATCACATCCATATTTTCAAGTATTTCAACATGACAAGTACTAAATTACTGTAGGCACCTAAAGAACCAAACATATTCCTTATTACATATACGTAAGTTTACGGAATATAATCCTTACCTTGTTCTGGCACATCTAGCTGAACCCAACCCGTACTCAAATCATAAGGCCTTTGGGCAGAATATGCGCTAATACATAAGAATAGTTCATCCCATACTTCATTATACAAGCATACCATTACCAATTAGATCATTCTCATATTTGAAGTTATAATATTGATCACATTTACATACCTTTTTGATACTAATAATTCACTTTGAAATCAATCCACCGACGAGTAAGTAATACGTACCTGAACATCTTTAAATACGTAATGCTTATTTGATGGTAACTTACTGCGGATACTCAATATCAAAGTCTTACTAGAATCTTCGGGTCTTCAAAACCCGGGTATAGTATGAGCACGAAGCATACGGACATTAATTCAGAATAATATTCCCGCATAAAGCCTACGGGATCTAATCCCGGATATAGTACTGGCACAAATGCCCTTCGGGACTTATCACATTTATACACTTTCATATCCATCACATTGGCCATTCGGCCTTATCACATATATACACTTTCACATTCATCACATCGACCATTAGGCCTTGTCACATATATACACTTTCACATTCATCACATTGGCCATTCGGCCTTATCACATATATACACTTTCACATTCATTACATCGACCATTAGGCCTTGTCACATATATACACTTTCACATTCATCACATTGGCCATTCGGCCTTATCACATATATACACTTTCACATTCATCACATTGGCCATTAGGCCTTATCACATATATACACTTTCACATTCATCACATTGGCCATTCGGCCTTATCACATATATACACTTTCACATTCAATTTCATCATAACAAAATTGACTAGGTATACTAGTCATTTACGGCTTATAGCTTCACTTTAATACAGATTTGGTACTTTGATTACCAATATTTAATCGATAGCTTATAAGCAAGTCAAATAGTTTTATTAAGGTTTACAACATAATCACAAATTCAGCACAAGCTGTTTTTCCTGAGCAACAGTCATTAAATTATTCATAAATGGAGCTACGAAACTCCAAATGAAGTGCCGTTAATTTTCCCTAAAAATAGACTCATACATATTTTATCCAACAAATTTTCAGAATTTTAGGTTTGGCCAATCAATACCAGATTTTTCTTAAAGTTTCCCCTGTTTCACTGTTTGACTAATCTGACCACTCTTCACTACGAATCAAATTTCTCTTTGTACAGAATTCAAAATATGTTCTATTTGATTTCATTTGAAACTAGACTCATTAAGGAGTCTAAGCATATAAATTTTATCTTATAACCATTTTTGTACAAATTATAATGATTTTTCTAAAAACCGAACAGGGGATTTCGGAGTCATTCTGACACCGTCTCACTTAACTTTAAATATCTCTTTATAGGAAATTTCTTTGCTCACACGGTCTCTTTTATAAGAAACTAGACTAATTAAGCTTTGATTACATTTTTTTATTCAGCATATAATTTCACACCATCAATTTATGGTGATTTTCTAAAATCACGTTACTGCTGCTGTCCTAGCAAAATATTACAATTTGCTCTTAAATTTCCAAGTCCAAACACTTATGAACTCACCATTTGAGTTCAAAACATATCATGGCCACATCATATCTTATTAAATCAACTCATTATGTCCTATTATGATTGAATTTACTCCACGTTTAATCACTTAAAACTTACCTCGGAAGTTGCCGAACGATTACGACGGCTCTTCGATCACTTTTTTCCTTTCCCTTATCCAACTTTGATCCTCTAGGCTCTTGAGCTAAATCAAACAAAGTTACTTCTCAATCAAACACATACATACGGCAACCATATACATTTCAAAACCAATTCATTTGTATCATTTGTCCATATATTAGCTTTTAGCATATTTGGTCATTAGAGCGACCTATTTAACTTTCAAGCATTCATTTCTAATTTTAATTAAACAATGCCGAATGCCATTAACTACTAATGCCACACACACACATATGCATAAAATTCATCCATACATAACCTATAGCTCATTCGGTCATTCACCTCTCAAACCTATCAAAGCTTCATATCAAACTTCCCTGGCCGAATACACATATAGGCACATAATGCACATTTAGCATTTTTTTATTTACTTCATGATACATTCGGCCTTGGCATAATTCCATTAAAAATCCCTATTAGCCACTTCACCAATCAATTATATCATCTACTTAATATTTCATAACTTATCATGCTAGCTGAATATTATTTATTCAAGTTCATCATCTTCGTATTCGGCATTAGCATCAAATATAATAGCCAATTCTTCCCACTTTGAATCTATGAATCCATTTAATCATAGTTTGTTCAAGCACTCATACAACAAGATTCATCCAATTTAACAAGAAACAAAAACTTTATTCCTCCATAGCTACAATGGCCGAAAGATCTAGACATCTCAATACCGAAATTTCTAACATGGGTTGCCTAAAGAATTTGGTAGGGAGTTCAAATTTATCTAACATTTCAAGTAACTTAACACATCCATATAGCTAACATGCTAGTAGTATCAAGGCATCAACTAAAATTTTGAAGCCTCTTAGCCGAATCCTAACTCTCCAACAACTCCAATTTCATCCATGAGATAAATAGAAGTAGGCTAACCCCCCCAAAGGATGTGTAAACCTCCAAAAGAAACATTGAACATACCTTAATCTCAAGAACCACTTTGGCCGAACTTTCCCCTCTTCTTCTTCCTTCAATTTCGGCCAAGAAGAACCGATTTCTTCTCTTGTTTTCATCACCCTTTCATTCTTTTTTTTTCTCCTATTATCCTTGGTATTTCTTTTATTTATTTCCTTTCTTTTACATAAAATAATGACCATTTCATGAAGATTCACTACATATTCTAATATATGCACCATCATGGCCGGCCACTATGTATAAAAAAGGAGTATTTGACATGCAAAACCATTGTTTTCACTACATGCTTTAATAGGTCCTTATAGATTAACCTATCACATTTCACAAGCGTCATACATAAGTCCTATTAACTAAATTCACAAGCAATTAACTAAATCAAAGCTTAAAACTTTCACACATTCATATTCACATATTTTAGACAATAATTATCATATTCAAATAATTTGGTGACTCGGTTTAGCGGTCCCGAAACCGCTTTCCGACTAGGGTCACTTTAGGGCTGTCACAAGTGAGATTGATTTACCTTTCTTTTCAAGTCACTTCTTATGCTTGACACAGTCCTTCTTTAAGTGTCCCTTCTTTGTACAAAAGAAACACTTAGACTCTTTCTTTATGTCAGTTTGGGGATGCATTTTAGCCTTCCCTTTTTGATTGGCTTGAGTCATTTTTTTCCTTGAGTAGCCATTAGTGCACTCTCTCCTATTTCCAGTATCAATCGAGCATCTTCCTAATCAAACATGGCCAAAAGATCATTAATGGACCATTTATCCTTATGTTTGTTGTAAGAAATCTTAAATGACCCATACTGAGGTGGAAGAGTGTTCAATATGAAGTGCATTAGGAAAGATTCAAACACTTCAACGTCAAGTGCTTTTAGTTGAGCCGCTAAATCCCTCATCTTGTTGATATGGTCATCCACACCTCTCACATTAGTGAATTTCATGATTAGGATGTTGGCTAATGACTTTTGAGAAGTCTTGAACTATTTTTCAATAACTGTTAGTAATTCTTGGACATTTTCTTGTTGCTCAATTAAGCCATGAACATCAATAGAAATCTTTTTGTTTATAAACGTGATACTTAACTGGTTAGACCACTCCCATTTTTATAGAAAGTAAGATTAGCCTAAGTGTCGTTTCAATTATGTGTGGCTCTTCTTTCCTTATGGCATGATCAATATCTAAGCACCCCGTATGAAAGAAAACATTTTCCTTACATAACCAAAAATTGTCACTAGTTAATTCAAGGATATCTACTCTATTATCAAACAAATTCACATGTTGTAAAATTACAAAATAAATGAAGACACATGCTTAACATAAATTTGAGGCAAACATAAATTATAATTTATAAATGAAAATTATGTAATTAATGAATCTAGTGACATAAAAATTATTTGTGGCGCAAATTTTTAGATCCACTTTATGATAGAATTATTATGTTGTTTCTGAGACAAAATTCTATCCACATGAAAAAATTATTAAATACATTTTCATAAGTCTTGTGGTAATTATGAAAAGACATAATAATTTTTTCTTAGTATTAAAATCAATGCTTTTGTTTTTGAATTTTAACCTTAGTAATTTTATTTAACTAAAGATGCCGTGACTAGTCCTTCATTAAATAAATTTATATTAACTGCTAGCTAGATATTAATCTAATTCAAGTTCATTACTAAGTTCATTATGCAAAATATCAAATGTTTAGAATCCTTATGTGATATATTAAGGGCAATTTATAATTTTATTTAACTAAGGTTGTTGTCATTAATTCCCAAATTAAATAGAATTATATGGATAACTAGACACCAATTCTAAATTTTATTGCTAAATCTTTATACAATAAATTTAAATTTTATGCATTTATAAGATTTTCTAAAATATTGTAGGTATAAAACTAACGTGACAATACACCTACAATAATTAATAATTCAAATAATTAATAAAATTTTAAAAATTTTCAAATAAACCTGATAAGAAATCCCTATAATATATTTTTATATAAAACTATGGTCTTAAAATATTAAAAAATCCCATTATTTCCTGAACAAATTTGCATAAAAAACTTCACATTATTTTTAACTATTTTTTTAAGACCCCACATCCGACTCGATTTTCGGGTCAGAATATAAGACACCACATTCGTTGTCAAAGCAAATCAAACTAGCTTCTCTTAAATAATCAACAAAAGCACCAATCAAATAACACAATAAATAAAACATTCATATGACTTATAAACATTTAAAAGTAATTTAAAACACTTTAAAATAATTTTTAATTGAGTTCTAGGTGTGTGGGGATGATCTGGCCCAAGTTCGAGTCTCCGAGGGTCAAAACAAGTTAGAAAGGGGACTCTATTCTGGTATGCTTGTATCGGTAGAACTCCCTACTACTGTTTTTGCTACTAACTTGTATCGATATAAGTTTGCCATTACCCAAAAACGACCAAAAAAACTCACCTAGTTTGAACTAAAACAATACCAAATCATATCCAAACATTATAGGACTCATTTAACAAGTTCTAAACACCATTTGAAGCTTATTTAACACCTTAAACCATATGTTCACAACCATGTACACACCATTACTAAATTCATGTATCAAATCCATCTACTTAACATGCAAGCAATATTTCAAACATGTATAAACATGACAAGTTAAGTACGCATATTCACAACACCATACATGTATGATTACAATCAATAAACAAGCCCTTAACTTGATAAGTACCCAAAACATCAAAATAAGTTGAAAGACTAATTATGAAACTAGGTACATTCCACTTTGCTACAAAACATATCAAAAGTTATACAAACTTTGCTGAGCTGAGAATTGAATCCTAGATGTTGTCATACTTCTCGAGCCCTCGAGATCTAACATTTCCTGCAGACGAAAATAAATAAATCGTATGTTGAGCAATAAAGCTCAGTGGTGCTAACATGATTTGGAACAAATAATCAATTATAACTAAAATAAACTTGTACATTTGACTGAAATTCAACAATAACTTAAATCATATTTTCTTTTATTGTCTCATGCTTATTTTCATGTCACATATCAACATTTGAATTCAAATATAATGCCATCTCATTTACATATGAGTTAAAGCAAATCATATGAACAATTTCATTTTCTCATTTTACACTCGAATCCTTTGATTTGTTTATATTCGTAATGGCCTTCAGAGCTCGTAGTGATCATATTGTATGGTATTTCACATGTTATATTTGAATGTTGTAGTATTGATATACAATATTCATATTCAACATCCTTTCAATATTCAATGGAATTAAACAACTTACACATTTCATAATCCCTATTAACTAGACATGGACTAAAGATAGATACATAGTTCATCCAACCATTACACCAATATAACTAGCACTTAGTGAACCATCAATACATTCGAAGTATATTTCGCTTCACGCCTCATCGGTATAAATCAAAGGAATATATGTAAATGTGCCTAGAACCTCATTGGTATGTCTGAAGTATACGTGCTCCACACCGAAGTAAACCCTGTACTCTAATCTTATGGCATGCAAACTATACCCGACTCTATCCGAGACCATCAATAGGGTATTCAATGTTTCAAAGCATACATGATTTACTTATTATAAGCCTTTGAATAACAAGTTCATATCAATCAAACCATTTGCATATCGTTACATATCATTACTTAACATTATCATCCTTTCACATTTTATGTACAACTAACATGAGAATTGTCATCATTCTCATATCAACTACCATATTCATTTGATATACATGTTTACATGTCACTCATTCAGTGCATAATATATTCATGATACTTACATTTTCATTATCATTTGTCTATGAAAACTATGTTTTCACACACTATTTACACATTACATATCCTTAATTTAACCATAATATGAAAATTACCAAATCATGAGATAGGTATTTTTGTTACCTTTATTAAGCTATATTTAACGAACCATATACATATTTAATTTTAGGTCATGAAAGCATAAATTGGGATAGGCTACTCGCCTACGACCTTTTCCTTTCCTTTATCTCGCAACGTTTCGACATCGTTTTTAGCTAAATATGATAATTCAAATATAGAAACAATATTAATTTTCACCAAATCATAAGAAAACAAAACAATTTACATAATTTTTATTTTATTCATTTTAGTCCCTATAAGCCCTAAGATCCAAAATACTCATATTTCTTGATATTTAGCATCAAATAAAAATATGATTTTATATTCTTTCATTAAGGGCCTTGTACTTTTAATCTATAGCATAATTTATTAATAGCTTTGTAGCACTCCTTACTCGATTCGGTTGCCAGATCCAAGCAATCAGGTGTTACTGACAATTACGAAACATTTACAAGCATATTATAATTCAAGATTCGTAACTTACCAAATTTTCCTAACAATCCACGCCACTTTGATATAGCAAAATACACCTTACTAGCAATCAAATAGAACACGCCACTAAGGTGATCCATTTAAAGTTTGCCACGAAGGCAATTCTTAAGAGTGCGCCACAAATGTGTTCCTTACAAAGTTTGCCACAAATGCATTCCTTCCATATTTCGCCACATAGGCTCTCTTTCATGTTATGCCTCATAGGTTTTCTTTAATATTACATGTAACACCCCTTATCCGTATTCGATGCTAAACAGGATACGAGGCATTACCAGACTTATAACGCAAGCAAACATACAATTTTGAGTCATAAATTTTCATCCAAATTAAAACCATTTACATTCAAACATAAAGTCCATAATATGAGCTTACGAGGCCCAAATCATGCTTCGAAAATGGTTCGAGACTAAATCGACAACTCGGGAAATTTTTACTATGAACAGGGGTCACACACCATGTGGGCAGGCCGTGTGGTCACACACGCCTGTGTCCCTAACCCGTGTAACTCTCTATTTTGCAATGCATAAACAAATTGAGATCACACGGCCAAGTCACACGCCCGTGTCTTTGCCCGTGTGCTCAATTCTAAGCATTTTTTTCTCAAATTTAAGGTGCAGGGGACACATGGCCGAAACACATGCCCATGGGGCACACTGTGTGTCGTACACGGCCTAGACACACGCCGTGTGTCTACCCGTGTAGATAAAATAAAAGCTATTTACCAAGCCATTTGTCATCCTCATTTACACCTACACACACAAAAGTTTAAGGCATAATTCATAGCACACCTGGACAACCAATACATCCACAAAAAAGGCCAATTCATGTCATTTCAATATCCACACTCAACATATTTACAACATCAGATTTTGCCAAACCAAATCACACCAAACTCACATGCTACAAGTACCAACACAAATACTTTTATTATCCATGATTCTCTATAAATTTCATAGCATACCAATGAGCCAATCTCAACTACTCAACAACAAAACCATTAAGTCACATTCAATCATTCTCTAAACATTTATAAACCACATCACATATGAGATCATTGCACATGCATGCATATATAAATATATATAAGCTTACAACCAATTCAACCAAAATGAGCCAAGTTACATGGCCAAATACCACATCAAGCCCTTGACAATTACAAGCCAATACATTTGGCCAAATCATAATGATACATATAACAAAATGACCAAGTCCCTATACATGCCATATTCTCAAAATGTTTAAAATAATCGGTACCCAAAATACAGTTCGGTAGTACGATATGATCTTCGACAATCTCCAACCCGAGCTAGCTTGGCGACACTATAAACATGGAAAATAAAACGAAGTAAGCTATATAGCTTAGTAAGCTTGTATGAAAGAAATAAGCTCACCTTACTATACATTAACATGCAAGTAATACATCATAAGGAAATGTAATTTACAATATTCTCATGATAAAAAATCACTACCATCACAAACTTACATTAAATTCGTCATATCACGAATTAATAATCATAAGCTTTGAGTACATACCTGTACCACCTCGAAATAATTTCATACACATTATCATCCTTTTCATACCCAATAAACCACTCGGAATAATAAATTTGGATACTCGAGAAACCTTGCACACAAGGTGCCGAATGTATAGCCATTGCTACCTCTTTCTCAAATCACATACATGCTCGCTCTCGAGCCAACAACGGGCCTGCTCACACAAGCTATTAGTCGATACGTAGCTACATGGTGCTACTCACACAAGCTTTCAAGTAACCGTAACATATGCTAGTATACTCAGCCACCGGTAGGACGTAGAAGACCAACACCCAGAATCACATAACATAAATCCCTAGTGACATGTCACTCGTATCCTAATCTATTTCTAAGGTTCGATTGGGATTTCTCGCTTGTCAAAACATTGTCAAATGTGTCCGTAAGATTGATTACACAATTCATGAATAAATTAAAGCATTTAAAATACATTTAAAGTAAAGCTTATTTAACATACGAACTTACCTTAATTACAAAAATAGCCAAAAGGACCTATTTGTCAAATACTTTGTTTTTCCCCCAATCTAGACTCAAACTTCGTTTTTCTTGATCTATAATACCACATTTAACTTATTTAATCATCACATTATTCAATTCAGCGCAAAAACACATTATAGAAAATTTTACATTTTTGCCCCTAATTTTTTAACATTTTATAATTTAGTCCCTATGCTCGTAAAATGAATTTCATTCAAATTCATCACAACCCAACCTAGCCAATTGTTGGTTGTACTCATAACAGCCCACATTTTTCATTTATTCACACTTTCCTACACATTTTATAGACTTTTACAAATAAGTCCCTATTCGACTTTTTACCAAAAATCACTTTACAAAAGTCGTTTAACAAACATAAAATATATATTTTCTACCATCAACATCAAAATAAAAGCATATTCAACATGGGTAAAATTTTAAACTTTAACTTTCTCCTAGATTAGTCCTTGAAATAGCTAAATCAAGTTACAACGATCTTAAAAATGTAAAAATAGTTAAAAACGGGACAAGAATGGACTTACAATCGAGCTTGAAAGTTGGCAAAACCCCAGCTATGTATTCTCTTGCAATTTTAGGCTATGGGGGACTAAATTGAAGAAGATGGACACTTTATGTGTTAATTTTGTCTTTATTTGACAAATTACTAAAACGCCCTTAATGCATAACCTTAAAATTTCACCTAGCCATGTCTATTTTTGTCCATACAAATGTAAGGGTCTAATTACCATTTAAGGACCTCCAATTGAAAAATTCATAACAATTTACTACCTTTAGCCTATAGAACTCATATTTTGCACCTATTGTTATTTAGTCATTCTAGTCAAATTGAGTACTCAATCGATAAAATTTTTTAACGAAAATTTTCACACAATTATTCCATCATGCTGTAGACCTTAAAGAAACAGTAAAATAAATATTTCTATTTTGGATTTAAGGGACCCAAAAACGGGTTGCTATAACTCTCCCTCTTTTAGGGATTTTTGTCCCCAAAAATTTTACCAGAAAAGAGGTTAAGGCACTATTTTCTCATAGCTTCCTCAAGTTCCCATGTAGCTTCTTCGACCCTGTGTCGTTGCCACAATACTTTCACTAGAGCTATGCTTTTTGTTTCTCAACTGTTTAACCTCTTGAGCTAACACCTTGATTAGTTCTTCACCATATGTCATATCGTGTCGAATCTCGATCTTTGTTGGAGAAATCACATGCGAAGGATCTGATCGGTATCGTTACAACATCAACACATGAAATACATTGTGGATCCTCTCTAATTCCAACGGCAAAGCTAGTTGATATGCCACTGGCGTTATTCTTTCAATAATTTCATACGTCCTAATGAAACACGGACTCAACTTGCCTTTGCGACCAAATCTAAGAATTTTCTTCCTCGGGGATACTTTCAAAAATTGAATATCGTTTCTTTTCAAATCCACGTATGATTTCTGTTGATCTGAAGCTGCTTTCAAACAATCACGAATTACTTTCACTTTCTCCTTAGTTTCTCTAACCAAATCAACTCCGTGAATCAGTTTTTCACTAAGCTTGGTCCAGTACAATGGAGTTCGGCACTTGCGGCCATACAATGCTTCATACAGTGCCATCTTAATACTCGATTAAAAACTGTTGTTATAAGCAAATTCGACCAACAATATATATTTTCCCAACTACCTTCGAATTCTAAAACACAACAATGAAGCATATCTTCGAGAATTTGAATCACTCTCTTAGATTGACCGTCGATTTGCGGATGAAATACGGTACTAAAATTCAACTTTTTACCCAACGCTTCTTGCAATTTTTCCAAAATCAAAACGTAAATTTCAGATCTCTATCTGAAATAATAGAAATAGGCACCCTGTGCAACCTAACAATTTCAGTAATGTACAATTCAGCTAGTTTACCAAGTGAATAATCGGTACATACCAGAATAAAATGAGTTGATTTCATCAATCTATCAACAATGACCCATACAACATCTTTCTTTTTCAGAGTCAGAGGTAACCCCGATACGAAATACATTTTAACTCTATCTCATTTCCACTCGGGTATAGTCACATGTTAAAGTAAACCTGAAGGTACTTGATGTTCATCTTTCACTTGTTGACAAATCAAACACCTCATTACAAACTTTGAAATGTCTCGTTTCATGCCTGACCACCAATACAATTCTTTCAAATCATTATACATCTTTGTACTTCTAGGATAAATAGATAGACAACTATTATGTGCCTCATGAAGAATTTTCTGAATTAGTTCAGAATCTTTTGGTGCACAAATCCTTCCTCGAAACCTCAAACAAACATCGAACCCAATCTAATATTTAGAATCATTATTCGAGTTGCATTGAACTCTCTTAACTTGTAACTCATTATCACCTTTTCGAGCTTTCCAAATTTGTTGAAGAAATACTGGTCTACCTTTCAACTCAACCAGAATCGATCCATCATCAGATAAAGTTAACTGCGTATTCATTGCCCTTAAAGCAAACAAAGTCTTTCTACTTAAAGCTTTTACGACTACGTTTGCTTTCCCCGGGTGATAGTCGATCACTAACTCATAATATTTCAACAACTCGAGCCATCTTCGTTGTCCCAAATTCAAAATTTTCTTGTCCCAAATTCAAATTTTTCTAAGTCATCAAATACTTTAAACTCTTGTGATCAGTAAAGATACGACACTTCTCACTGAATAAATGATGTCTCCAAATTTTTAAAGAAAACACAATAGCAGCTAATTCCAAATCGTGTGTCGGATAATTCTTCATGTGGTTTCAGCTATCTTGAGCCATAAGCTATCACTTTACCCTCTTGCATCAACACAAAACCAAGGCCGTTCAAGGACGCATCGCTAAAAAATCACAAACTCTTTTCTCGACTCAGGTTGCACTAACACTGGTGCCTCAGTCAACAACACTTTCAATTGTTTAAAACTCTTTTGACATTTCTCAGACCACTCCAAGTTCTCATCCTTTTGTAACAATTTGGTAATAGGTGTAGCAACCATCGAAAATTCTTTAAGAAAGCGTCGATAATAAACAGCCAAACCCAAAAACCTTCTAACTTCGGATATATTTATCAGTGGTTTCCAATCAACGACTACCAAAATCTTACTCGGATCAACCCGTAGGCCTTTTGTTGAAACAATGTGTCCCAAAAATCTGACTTCTCAGAGCCAAAACTCACCCCTGCTAATTTTAACAAACAATTTCTTATCTCTTAAGGTCTGTAATACAATTCTAAAATGTTTGGCATGCTCAGACTCATCTCGGAAATAAATCAGGATGTCATCAAAAAATACAACCACAAACTTATCTAAGTACGTTCGGAAAATTTGATTCATCAAATCCATAAAAAAGGCAGAAATATTAGTTAATCCAAATGGCATAACAAGAAATTCATAATGGCCATACCTCGTTTTGAATGCGATCTTTGACACATCCGAATCCTTAACTCTCAACTGATAATAGCCTGATCTTAAGTCTATCTTCGAGAACACTGTTGCCCTTTTCAACTTATCAAACAAATCATCAATTCTTGATAAAGAATACTTGTTATTTATCGTAACGTAACTATGTTAAGCTGACGATAATCAATACAAAGTCTCATGGATCCGTCTTTATTCTTGACGAATAAAACTGGTGCACCCTATGGGGAAAAACTTAGTCTCGCAAAACCCTTATCAGTCAACTCTTGCAACTGAGACTTCAATTCTTTCAATTCAATTGGAGCCATTCTATTCAGAGCTATCGATATTAGTAAAGTTCCCGGTACCAAATCAATTGCAAATTCAACCTCTCTGATCGGTGGTTGATACGTGATTTTGTGTGACAGGTTTTAAATATTTATAATGAATCATTCTTGAGACTAACTATTATCACGATGAAGGCAAGTGTACCTATCGAACAGTAGTATAGCTTTAGGAAGACCGGATTGTCGAACCCAAAGGAACTAAAAGTACTAGTAATGACTGTCTTTCTATTATCTAGCCTAAGAATAATGTGGTTTGTTTTAACTAACTAATTAACTAAACTAAGAATTCACAGAAATAGAATTGGGGAATTAGTTTTGGAAAAACGATTGAATTAAGACAATACCTAAGGAAAAATCCACCTGGACTTCACTTGTTATTTGACTCTGAATCGGACGATTTATTCATTTGACTTGATCCGTAGAAATCCCTAAGTTATATTATTATCCCTCTCGAGACTAACAACGTCTAACCCTAGGTTGAATAATTGAAATCTCTTTCTAATTAACTCTCTAGGGTTGCATTAACTCGATCTATGGATCCCCTTATTAGGTTTCACCCTAATCCGGCAAAATCTTGTCACCCTATCTCTAGGCGTACAACCAACTCTGCTTAATTATGACAAATGTACTCTTAGACAGGGTCTATTCCTCCTCTGAATAAGAGCTTAACTTGAGTCAATATCCTAGAATATCAAAACAAGAATTAAGAACACATAATTAAGAACAAGTCAAATATTTATCATACAATTCAGATAATAATAACAAGACCTGTCTTAGGTTTCATTCCCTTTAGGTATTTAGGGGTTTTAATTCATAACTAAAAAGGTAAACATCTCAGAAGAATAATGAATACAAAAAATAAAGAAAAACCCAAAACTCCTAAAGGGAAATTGAGGGGAGATCTTCAGTCTTGATGATGAATCCGGCTTCTGAGATGGATCAATCGGCTTTCCTTGAGCTATTCCCTGCCTTCTTCTCTCTGTCTCTCCCTTTCTTCCTCCTCTAGGGTGTATTTATAGGCTTTGAAATGCCTAAGAACCCTCAAAATTGACCTTTTCCGAATTAGACTAAACTTGGGCTCGGCAGGGACACGCTCGTGTGACACGCTCGTGTGTGATTGCTTAAGGTCGTGGTCAAGCTTGTTAAATAGGCACGGGCTTATGGTCCACCCGTGTGATTCGTGCTTCAATTCTGCCAAATTGAGACGATCGTGTGGTCTGCCCATGTGAGGAGGTTCAGGCCGTGTTGATTTCATATGTTGGCCCATTTTCTCTGTTTTTGGCCCGTTTCTTGTTCTTTTCACTCTCTTATGCTCATCTAAGTATAAAACAAGAAATTAAGGCATTAGGAGCATCAAATTCACCAATTTTAAGGAAAATTCATCCATAAAATGTGCTAAGCATGGGATAAAAATATGTATGAATTACGGTTTATCAAATACCCCCACACTTAAGCATTTTCTTGTCCTTAAGCAAAATCCTCAACTCTTAATCAAAATAAATTCTCCTCAACTTATAATTTCTATCGATAATATCTAAAAATAATCCATAGGTAATCATACATTGAAAATTCAACTAAAAGAACATCAAAGTTTCAAACATTCCAAGTTGAGTATTTTATCATGAAAACATAAGTGTCTCCCCTCGTCTAAGTAATTGCCTTTGATTCAAAATGTCATACAGTTTCACATCCTCACTAAAGATTCACTCAAATCACTCGAGGTGTTTAAGGACAATAAATGAAACACTCAATAGTCAATAATGAAGAGTCATTACCATAGGCTTGCATGAAAATCAAATCTCCACCACTATAAATTGAGATGAAACATCAATCAAAATGTCTTTAGAGGGTTGTAACGTGGCTTTGGTTAAAGGGTGTGGTCACAAGCTGAAAGAAAGGGTTAGAATCGAGATTGAATTGAAAAATTGTCTAACTAGAAAAATGACTAGTCATCAATTGTGTACAATAGAGCTTTTTCTTAGAATATGGAATTTAACTTCTTTAGCTCAGAAGATCACTACTACTAATATGTATACATGTATTTTTTTTAAGAACAAGTCAAATTACAGAATAGAATAAAACATAGCTAAGCAATTATTCCAACTCAAATCTCGACAAAAATAGGGATCAAATTAATTTAGGGGATTACAACAATAATGAGTTATGGGTTAATATCGAGGGTAAATCAATGAATGGGTTGTTAGACTCAAAGGGGTTCACTAAGGGATAATTGTGAAGGTAGGCTTTTATGGAGTGAGTGGGTTAAACCTAAGTGCCTTTATCATTTTGACATATCAAATCAAATGGTGTGGTCTTGACATGCATAATCAAGCAAGTTTTAGAATAACAATTCAATAACTGATGCACTTATAATGAAAGTGAGCATGAAAGAAATAATAGATGCTATAAAGGCTCAAGATCTCACAAAAATTATGGCTTTTTGATGTTTTAAACTTGTGATTTCCAATTCAAGATAATACCTAAACTTGGGGAAACAACTTAAAATTTTAAATTCTTAAAAATCAACTTATCATGCTTAATTCTCTAATATCTTAAAGTTTAAACAATCAATGCATAAATGCCTATGTTTTAATTCAAGATATATCAATAAAAGTCATAAATCAATCAAAATTTATCCTAAACATGATATGAGAGCTTTTCAAGAGAATAAGACAATCATTCAGGGATTTTTCTGATATAAAAATGAATACCCCCTCACACTTAAGATGTACTGTAATACCCCGAAAATTTTACAGTAAGATATTATTCTTGATATACTAAAAGAAGAAAATAAAGTGACAAAAAGGAAAATTTTGAGTTGTGTCAACCTTGGGAAGTATATTATGATATATTAATTCAAGAAAGGACTAAATTGTAAAGATGAGAAAAGTCTTGTTGCACAAGAGTAAATAATCAAAATTTGAAGGGTTAAAGTGTAAATATGAAAAATTTGAAGGACCAATAGTGAAAATATTTTAAGGGTGGAATGATCTAGAAACTAGGAAAAAAGGATGAATTAGGACCAAATTAAATAGGTGAAAAATTATGAGGGACTAAATGGCAATTTTACCAAATTAAGTGATGCCTCAAGTATTGAATTCTAAAAGATCGTGAAGGGCAAAAAGGTCAATTAGTAAGAGAGAGAATTCTAGAATGTAATGATTATGTTGATGATATTTTAAATTAATTAATTAGATAAATATTATTTTATTAATATTTTAATGAGATATTTATTAATATTTATTTTGTATATAAGGAAGGAAAGATAAAGAATTCTCATCATCTTTCCATGCATGCAAATGTTAGAAGAGAAGAAAAGAAAGAAAGTTTCATTTTCTTTACAATTTAGTCCTTCCACCAAAAATTTACTTTTTTCGCCTAGAAATCAAAAGAATTTCCATAGCTACCAAGAGAAAAAATGTTAAGGAGACTATGGAGAGTTAGAATATCAAATTGGATTCAAGGAATAGAAGCTGGAGGAGAGAGAAAATGAAGATAGAGATTAGAATAAGGTAAGAACATCATGATATCAATATATTTTTAAGTTTGATATTATTGAAAAAGCATGGGATTGATGTTAATGTAGAGTTTCCTTACATATGGTCCTATGTTCTTGATATGTTAGTGAAGAGAAAAAAAAGAAATTGATGAGAACTAGTGTAGAGAAATAAAATAAGGGTGTTATAAACACGGTAATCAATATCTTGCACGAAAACAGTTTTGGACAGCAGCAGTGGTCTAACTGTGAAAAATCACCAAAAATTGTAGAAATTGAATTAGAAGTTGAATTAAAAATTAAATTAAATTTACTGAGTCTAGTTTTTCATAGAAGAAATAGTGTAAGCAATGAGATAGTAAATTGTGAGATATAACAAATTTTGTTGGACAAGGTCAGATTGATTTCGGGTTCCCCTATTCTGATTTTGTAAAATCATAAAAAATTGGAAACAAATAATTAGGGGATTAAATTGATATGTTTATAATCCTTAATAAGTATACTTTCAAGAGAAACAAACAGAAACATCATACGAATCCTGTACAAGGAGATAATTAATTTTTAGTGAAGAAGGGTTAGAACTGTCAGACAGCAGAACAAAGGTGACTTTAAAGAATAAACTGTACTTATTGGCTAAACAAAAAATTCTAAAAATTTTATGGTAAGAATATATGTAAGTCTAGTTTCAGGAAAGATTAGCGAATCTTAATTTCAAGTTCTGTAACTCAATGTATAAATAATTTAGTGACTATGACTCAAGTAGACAACTTGATGTGAACATATAAGTAAATAGTGGAATTATGTATAAATTAAGGATGTGGAATGGAGAGGAGGAGGCAGAAAATATATGAATATTCAGTTAGTATGGGTTTACTTTAAAAGTGGCTAATTTGCATGTTTTAGGTTCATGGACTAAATTGAATAAGAGAAAAAGTTTAATGGTAATTTTGTAAAAAAGTCAAAAAGGGACCAAGTTGAAGAAAATGAATTGTTTTAGCGTTTAAACTAATAAATTGAATGAAATTATTAATTTAGATCAAAATCGGGTGAAAAATCGAGAAAAATGAAAAATTACCAAAATACTCCTGAATCTTGATATTTCTGTAATTTTGCTAGGTAAGCTCATATAACTTAATTAAATATGAAAATGTATTGATTTGATTATTGAATTGTGAGAATTATGATATGAAAATGACATGAATATGTAGTATGAAAACGTTAACATATGATATATGTGATTAATAAAAATGGTACAAGAATCCGTTCGAATATTGAATTCCAATTGGACAGGTGATTACCCTTATAAATGTGGTCTTGCATGTGTTGCAGTAAAGGTTATTCTGAAAAGAGTAATCTTATGATCTCATTATGAAAATGAATTTCACCTGAAAGGGAGAACTTGAAAAGGATACATGTACCTAAAAGATACAACTGGAAAAGGAAATGTACACTGTGTGTGTACAACTTAAAAAGGAAACGTACACTTTGTGTGTACACTTGAAAAGGAAAGGTACGCCTTGTGTGTACAATGTGAAAAGTGGTAGCTTTGGCTACCTGATCAGTGAAAAGTGGTAGCTTCGACTACCTGATCAGTGAAAAGTAGTAGCTTCGGCTACCTGATTAGTGAAAAGTGGTAGCTCCAGCTATCTGATCACTGAATAATGGTAGCTTCGGCTACAATTGACAAGTGATAAGTGGTAGCTTTAGCTACACTTATCTGATCAGTGACAAATGAAAAGTGTGGAAGTGCATGTCCATAGTTGAACTATGGCAAAGTGATAAAGTGTGCCAATCATGGCAAAGTGATATAGTGTGACAAACATAGCAAAGTGTTCAGTGATCAATGATGAATTGATGGATAAGAGCATGGTTGATCCATGGCAAAGTGTGAAACGTAGGTGTGGTATTTCTATACCGAGCTGTGAAACGTAGGTATGGTGTTTTCATACTGAGTTGTGAATCGTGGCGTTGAGCAAACAACAGACTCAAACTAGCAAGACGTTCTCTAATTTGACAAAGATTGGTAAGTGACATATGAAAGTAGTATTGGAAGACTTATGGTTATTATTGATATTGATCTAAAATAAGTGTACCATTGATATTTAAATGATACAATGCGTAAAGTTCTGATATGAGATAACATGAGTTTGAAACGAATTATGTGACAGCCCAAAATTGACCCTAGTCGGGAAGTGGTTTCGGGACCACTAAACCGAGTCATAAAAATAATTAACCGTCATAATTGATGCTCATTATATGTACATGTGCATGTGTGAAAATTTTTAAGCTTCGATTTAGTAAATGGCATGTGAATTCAGTTAATAGGACTTATGTGCGACATTTTTGAAATGTGATAGATCAAAACATAAGGACCTATTAGTGCATGTGGAAAAAGGGGGACTTGCATGAAAATTTCCCCCCTATTAGTAGTGGCCGGCCATGACAAGCATGGTAGACCAAGTGTGATGGGCAAGACATGTCATAGACATGTTGTGTTGGTGCATCATGGGTGGAAACAATAAAATAATGAGCATGGTAATTAAATAATGAAAGGGAGGAGTGATGAAAAAAAAAAGAATGGTCTCATCCATGCCCCCCATTGCCGTGAGTTAAAGAAAAGAAAAGAAAAAAAAATTTTGTTCATCCTTTTTCATCATCTTTTGGCCGAAAATTCTAAGGAAGGATGAAGGAGTTCTTGCTTCAAGTTTGGTTTGGAAGAGGATTAGGAGGAGGTTTGGCCATACTTGTATCTAGATTAAGGTATGTTTGAGGTTGTGCCATGAGATTCATGCATGTTTTTAGTTGCTAGCTTGAGTTCTAATTAGCCTATGGTTCAAATCTTTGCTATGTCATGGGGATGATATTCGGCCTAGGTGGATTTTGTGTTAATGCCATTGCATGCTAAATATGAAGCTTGTTAATGATGCATGTGATGGTGGATTGATGATTCTTGAATCTTCTTTTTAGCATTTTTGAGTGAGCACATATGTGCATTGGTTGCTAGATGGAGAAGAATCGGCTAGCAAGTTGTGTGCTAAGGCCGAATATAATTTTTGTATATTAATGAGTAATGCATGTGTTAAATTGATGGAAAGGGAGAGGATGCTTTACTACTGTATATATGTGTGTATTAGCCAAGTTTTGAACTTGAAACAAAATGGTGTTTAGTCAATACAAGTAACCATACTTGTAGAATGTATTAAGTGTTGCAATCGGCCCCAACATAGACATGTATGTTCGGCCACATGAATAAGTACATAAGCTATGTGTATGTTCGGCCATAGGTAGCCTATTGATGGCTTTAGCTTGACTTAGAAAATTCGGCTAAGGGGAAATATTAGCTAGTATGTTGAATTCGATTCGTGATTTCGTACACATGTGTCTCTAATGTCTAATGTATATATGGGCTAAGTACCTTGAGCTTCTCTTTTGATGTTCGAATGGATTGTATTAAATTGCTTGATGTGATTAAAAATGCGTATGACCATTGTGTATTTGAGCTAAAAGGGTGGCCATATGACCTATCAAACTCCTTGTCATATTCGGCCATAAGCTAGCAAAATGAGACTTTAATGAGTTAAATTTATTTGAATTAGCTCAAGAGCTTAGAGGACCACAGTTGGATAAGGTAAAGGAAAAAGTGGTCGAGTAGCCATCGGAATCGTTCGACAACATCCGAGGTAAGTTCTTGAGTAAAAGAGCTTAAATTATGATTTGATAAGATCATGTTTTAAGCAAATCAAAATCATGCTCTTTGTGTGTGGCTATTGAGCCGAAATTGCAAGAATCATAAGTGTCTTATGTTTGAGTTTTGCTAACGAAAATGAAATACGAATGTGCCATGATTTATTGTTAAATGTGCATGGTTATTTGAATGATGTCCGGGCTAAGTCCCGAAGGCTTTGTGCTAAGTGACCATATCCGGACTAAGATCCGAAGGCATTTGTGCGAGATACTAATTCCGGGCTAAGCCTGAAGGCCTTTGTGCGAGTTACTAAATCCGGGTTAAGTCCCGAAGGCATTTGTGCGAGTTACTATAACCGGGCTATGTCCCGAAGGCATTTGAACGAGTAGCTATATCCGGTTAAATTCCGAAGGTACGTGATTTGGGAATGAATGATCTTGCTGTAAAAATTTCAGTTAATACGCTTGAAACATCCCAACATTGAGGTATGTTTCGTATGTGCTTTGAATTAGTTGAGCCCTTACAAATAAGTATTCGCTCAGTTGATAAATGAGCTACCGGCCTTTGGCTAAGTTGATCTTTGTGTATGAATAAAAGGGTTGGTAATGTGAAGTAAGTATGATATTGAAAAATTGTGCATATGAAATTATCCGTTTAGCTACATGAATGCTATACTTTTGTTGTGCTGGAATCCCTTGCTCAAAACTTACTAAGCATAAATTGCTTACTCCGTCTCCTTGATTCTCTGTTTTATAGATTTTGGTTCTCCAGCTATCGGACTCGGGATTTTGAAGTCGAAGTCGCCCACACTATCAAAGCCCCCCCCTTTTGGTACAAATTTGGTTGAACTTCGAAATGGCATGTATAGGACTACCCTTTTTGTTGGGGGTCATGGACCCTTTGGACTTGTATAATTTTGGATAGCCATGCGAAAATGGCTTATATATGTTTGAGTATAATGTTATAATCATTCGGTATGGATATGGTTATTGAGAGGTGTGGATATGCTTAACATGGATTGGCCATGGGAATGGTTAATCACTATCATAATTTGTGCTATTTATGCTAAAAGGGCTAGTTGAATCATGGAAACTATGAAATAAGTAAAGTCTACCTTAAAGGCAGTTGCTGATAGCAGCAGCGATGTAGATTTGGAAAATCACTAAAAATAGTAGGAAGGGAATTAAATAGTGAATAAATTATGTAAACGAACCTTGATGAATCTATTTTCATAGGGAAGTAACGAAACGATCATATGGACAGTATGTTAAGAGATATTCAGGTTCTCGTGAGACAGGGCCAGAACGGTTTCTGGATTCCCTGTTTCAACTTTGGAAATTCATTATAAATTAACCAGAGATAATTAGGAGTCATGCCATATATGTATAGATTCCTCTTTGAGTCTAGTTTCTATAGAAACAAACGACATCAGTATTGAAGCCCTGTACAGGGAGATATCCAAGTCGTAATGTGCAAAGGTCAGTGTAGTCGATCCCTGTAACATGGGAGACTTTGACTAATAAACTGTACTAATTGGCCCAACCAAAAATTCTAGAAAAACATATGTAGATGGGAATATGAGTCTAGTTTCAGGGAAAATTTACGGAACTGGATTTTGAGTTTCTGAACTCAAGATATGATTTTTAAAGCGACTAGTACGCAGATTGGCAATGTCTGGGAAATTTTTTTATAAGTGGTTTAAAGTCTGTTAACACCTCATGTTCGACTCCGGTGACGGTCTCGGGTTCGGAGCGTTACATTTGATTGGTATCAGAGCTACGGTTTAGTCGATTCTAGGACTACCGTAATGTGTTGGGTCTAGCTATACATGCCATTTTATGTGATTATTTGATAGTGTGGTGATTTCTGACATTTGCAAATGTGTTTATTTATAGTAATGGATCCCGATCCTGACCGAGCGGTAGCTGATGATCTTGAGAGTGTAGCGCCTGCTCCCGCACAAGGGACAGCGCCGGCGGACTCTCAACCTAATGCTAGTAACCCGAATGATGAAGCTAGACAAGCTTTCTATAGCGTGATGAATGATTGGTTCAACCAATACATTCGAACTAATACGGCTGTTCCACAACCTCCATTCCCGACTAATACCACCCCCGCACCTACAATACCTCCGGGAACTGACCAAATAAGGTCAAATAAGCCCCCAGTTGACAGAATCCGAAAACATGGGGCTACTGAATTTAAAGCTACGGATAGCGACGATGCCGAGCAAGCTGAATTTTGGTTGGACAACACTATCTGGGTACTCGATGAGCTATCTTGTACACCCGATGAATGCCTAAAGTGTACTATCTCCTTGCTACGCGATTCTGCCTACTATTGGTGGAGTACTCTGACTTCTGTTGTGCCCCGAGAGCAAGTAACTTGGGAGTTTTTCCAAACTGAGTTTCGGAAAAAGTATATCAGTCAGAGATTTGTTGATCAAAAATGGAAGGAATTTCTTGAGCTTAAGCAAGGTTCTATGTCAGTTACTGATTACGAGCGAAAATTTGTTAGACTTAGTAGGTACGCTCGGGAACGTGTTTCCTCTGAGGCTATCATGTGTAAACGCTTCGAGGATGGGCTGAATGAAGATATAAAAATGTTCGTTGGCATTCTTGAAATACGAGAGTTCGTAGTACTTGTCGAGCGAGCTTGTAAAGCCGAAGAGCTTAGAAAAGAAAAACAAAAAGTTGATGTGGGAACTGGAGAGTTTCGTAAAAGATCCTCAGGAAAGTCTCTTCAACAGGCATCGAAGAAATTTCGAGATGATGTCGGCTGGTCTAGAGGCACTTCGGGCCTTTTTAGACGAGATCGTGATCGACCCCCTGTGGGTACACGAGGCACTTCGGTCGACAGTGTTGGGAATGAACGTCGAGACAGAACGAAATGTCGATATTGCGGTAAATGGCATTCGGGGAGTTGTAGATTCCCTGACCGCTCCTGTTACAAGTGCGGATCAGTTGACCACTTCATTAAAGATTGCCCGAGGTTGTCTGAACAGAATGTAAATCAGAGTGGGAAATCGGGTGCTACCACTGCTTGAGGTAGACCATCTGGAAATACGGGCAATGCTAGTGGTGGTCAGAGAGGATCTAGAGATGCTACGACCAGATCCGAGGCTCGTGCGCCTGCTAGAGCTTATGCTATACGTGCCCGCGAAGATGCTTCTTCGCCTGATGTTATTACCGGTACTTTTACTCTCTTTGATACTAATGTAATTGCTTTGATTGACCCCGGTTCTACTCATTCTTACATATGTGAAACCTTAGCATCCAGTAAGACTTTACCTATTGAGTCTACTGAGTTCGTAATTCGGGTGTCAAATCCCTTGGGTCGTTACGTGCTTGTCGACAAAGTGTGTAAGAAATGTCCCCTAGTAATTCGAGGTTCCTGTTTTCCGGCGGACTTGATGCTTTTGCCGTTTGATGAATTTGATGTTATTCTTGGTTTGGATTGGTTGACCGCGCATGATGCGGTTGTGAATTGCAAAAGCAAGACTATTGATTTGAGGTGTGCAAATAACGAGGTGATCCGAGTTGAGTCTACGGACTTAAAGGGGTTGTCAGCTGTAATATCCTCAATGTTGGCCCAGAAATATGTAAGAAAAGGGTGCGAAGCATACCTTGCGTATGTAATTGATGACAAAGAATTAGAAAAGAAACCCGAATCTGTGCCGGTGGTTTGTGAATACCCGGATGTTTTTCCTGAAGAATTACCGGGTTTACCACCTATTCGGGAGATAGAGTTTGGTATTGAGCTTGTACCTGGGACTACGCCGATTTCGATGGCTCCATATCGTATGGCACCAACCGAGTTAAAAGAGTTGAAAGCTCAGTTGCAAGAATTGACGGATAGAGGTTTTGCTCGACCAAGTTTCTCACCTTGGGTGCACCAGTATTGTTCGTGAAAAGAAGGACGGAACCATGAGGTTGTGCATTGACTATCGTCAACTGAATAAAGTGACGATAAAGAATAAATATTCGTTACCGCGTATTGATGATTTGTTTGATCAACTAAAAGGAGCCTCAGTGTTCTCAAAAATAGATTTGAGATCGGGCTATTATCAGTTGCGAATTCGAGATTCGGACATACCCAAAACTGCCTTCAGAACGAGATATGGTCACTACGAATTCTTAGTGATGCCGTTTGGGCTCACTAATGCCCCTGCGGTATTTATGGATTTGATGAATCGGATCTTCAGACCATATTTGGATCGGCTCGTAGTTGTGTTCATTGATGACATCTTGGTCTATTCAAGAGATGAGACCGAACATGCTGAGCACCTGAGACTAGTGTTGCAAATTTTGCGGGATAAGCAGTTATATGCTAAGTTCAGTAAGTGTGAGTTCTGGTTAAGAGAGGTTAGCTTCTTGGGTCATGTGGTATCCGCATCGGGTATTCGAGTTGACCCGAACAAAATTTCAGCCATACTTAACTGGAAACCTCCGAGAAATATTACTGAGGTTCGGAGCTTTTTGGGACTCGTCGGTTATTACCGACGATTTGTCAAAGGTTTCTCGATGATAGCCACACCAATGACGAAGCTACTTCAAAAGGATGTTAAGTTCGAATGGACGGAGAAATGTCAGAAAAGTTTTGATCAACTGAAAACTTATTTGACTGAAGCTCCAATTTTAGTGCAACCCGAATCAGGCAAAGAGTTTGTCATTTATAGTGACGCATCCCTACATGGGTTGGGTTGCGTATTGATGCAAGAAGGTCGAGTGGTGGCCTATGCGTCGAGACAATTAAAGCCACATGAGAAAAATTATCCGACCCATGATCTTGAACTAGCTGCCATCGTATTTGCTTTAAAAATATGGCGACATTACTTATTTGGTGAAAACTGCCATGTATTTTCGGATCACAAAAGTCTCAAATATTTGATGACTGAAAGAGACTTAAATCTGCGACAAAGACGTTGGCTTGAGTTGTTGAAAGATTACGAGCTTGTCATTGATTACCACCCGGGAAAGGCTAATGTGGTTGCGGACGCCTTAAGCCGAAAATTATTGTTTGCTTTACGAGCGATGAATGTGCACTTGTCTGTTCTACCCGACAATGTGTTAGTAGCTGAATTAAAAGCCAAACCATTATTGATTCATCAAATTCGTGAAGCCCAGAAAGTTGATGATGAATTGGTTACAAAACGGGCTGAGTGTGTTCCGAACAAGGAATCGGAGTTTCAAATTGATGATGATGATTGTTTGAGGTTCAGAAGTCGTTTATGTGTTCCAAAGAATTCGGAACTCATTTCGATGATTCTGAACGAAGCTCATTGTAGCCGAATGTCAATTCACCTGGGGAGTACGAAAATGTACAACGATTTGAAACGTCGGTTTTGGTGGCATGGTATGAAACGAGACATCTCTGACTTTGTTTCGAGATGTTTAATATGTCAACAAGTGAAAGCAGAACATCAAGTGCCTTCAGGATTACTTCAGCCGATCATGATACCCGAGTGGAAATGGGATCGAGTCACAATGGACTTTGTGTCCGAACTGCTATTGTCAGCAAGTAAGAAAGATGCGATTTGGGTTGTTGTCGATAGACTGACTAAGTCGGCTCACTTTATCCCCGTGCGTACAGATTTTTCATTGGATAAACTAGCTGAATTGTACGTTTCTCAGATTGTGAGATTACACGGGGTACCTATTTCTATCGTGTCGGATAGAGATCCGAGATTCACCTCACGATTTTGGAAGAAATTGCAAGAAGCTTTGGGTACCAAGCTGCATTTTAGCACTGCTTTTCACCCCCAAACCGATGGTCAATCCGAGCGGATAATTCAAATACTTGAGGATATGTTGAGATGTTGCATCCTCGAGTTCAGTGGTTCATGGGAACGGTATTTACCTTTGATTGAATTCGCTTACAACAATAGTTTTCAATCAAGTATTAAGATGGCACCTTACGAGGCTTTGTACGGTCGTAAATGCCGTACACCATTGTTTTGGACCGAGCTCGGTGAAAGTAAAATTTTCGGAGTTGATTTGATTAAAGATGCTGAATAGAAAGTAAAGGTAATCCGAGAAAGTCTGAAGGCAGCCACAGATCGTCAAAAATTGTATACGGATTTGAAACGAAAAGACATTGAATATCAGGTGGGAGATAAAGTGTTTCTTAAAGTTTCGCCTTGGAAAAAGGTACTCAGATTTGGCCGTAAGGGCAAGTTGAGCCCGAGATTCATTGGGCCGTACGAAATCTCCGAACGAGTTGGTCCGGTTGCGTATAGATTGATTTTGCCCCCTGAACTTGAAAAGATTCACGATGTCTTTCATGTTTCGATGCTTCGACGTTATAGATCCGATCCGTCACATGTGATTAATCCCTCAGAAGTTGAAATTCAATCTGACTTGAGTTATGAAGAAGAACCGATTCGTATCCTAGCTCGTGAAGTGAAAGAGTTGCGAAACAAAAGGGTTCCGTTAGTTAAGGTGTTATGGCTCAAACACGGGATCGAGGAAGCTACTTGGGAAACCGAGAGCTCGATGAAAGAACGATACCCAAACCTATTTACCGGTAAGATTTTCGGGGACGAAAATTTCTTAAGTGGGGGAGAGTTGTGACAGCCCAAAATTGACCCTAGTCGGGAAGTGGTTTCGGGACCACTAAACCGAGTCATAAAAATAATTAACCGTCATAATTGATGCTCATTATATGTACATGTGCATGTGTGAAAATTTTTAAGCTTCGATTTAGTAAATGGCATGTGAATTCAGTCAATAGGACTTATGTGCGACATTTTTGAAATGTGATAGATCAAAACATAAGGACCTATTAGTGCATGTGGAAAAAGGGGGGACTTGCATGTCAATTTCCCCCTATTAGTAGTGGCCGGCCATGACAAGCATGGTAGACCAAGTGTGATGGGCAAGACATGTCATAGACATGTTGTGTTGGTGCATCATGGGTGGAAACAATAAAATAATGAGCATGGTAATTAAATAATGAAAGGGAGGAGTGATGAAAAAAAAAAAGAATGGTCTCATCCATGCCCCCCATTGCCATGAGTTAAAGAAAAGAAAAGAAAAAAAATTTTGTTCATCCTTTTTCATCTTCTTTTGGCCGAAAATTCTAAGGAAGGAGGGAGTTCTTGCTTCAAGTTTGGTTTGGAAGAGGATTAGGAGGAGGTTTGGCCATACTTGTATCTAGATTAAGGTATGTTTGAGGTTGTGCCATGAGATTCATGCATGTTTTTAGTTGCTAGCTTGAGTTCTAATTAGCCCATGGTTCAAATCTTTGCTATGTCATGGGGATGATATTCGGCCTAGGTGGATTTTGTGTTAATGCCATTGCATGCTAAATATGAAGCTTGTTAATGATGCATGTGATGGTGGATTGATGATTCTTGAATCTTCTTTTTAGCATTTTTGAGTGAGCACATATGTGCATTGGTTGCTAGATGGAGAAGAATCGGCTAGCAAGTTGTGTGCTAAGGCCGAATATAATTTTTGTATATTAATGAGTAATGCATGTGTTAAATTGATGGAAAGGGAGAGGATGCTTTACTAGTGTATATATGTGTGTATTAGCCAAGTTTTGAACTTGAAACAAAATGGTGTTTAGTCAATACAAGTAACCATACTTGTAGAATGTATTAAGTGTTGCAATCGGCCCCAACATAGACATGTATGTTCGGCCACATGAATAAGTACATAAGCTATGTGTATGTTCGGCCATAGGTAGCCTATTGATGGCTTTAGCTTGACTTAGAAAATTCGGCTAAGGGGAAATATTAGCTAGTATGTTGAATTCGATTCGTGATTTCGTACACATGTGTCTCTAATGTCTAATGTATATATGGGCTAAGTACCTTGAGCTTCTCTTTTGATGTTCGAATGGATTGTATTAAATTGCTTGATGTGATTAAAAATGCGTATGACCATTGTGTATTTGAGCTAAAAGGGTGGCCATATGACCTATCAAACTCCTTGTCATATTCGACCATAAGCTAGCAAAATGAGACTTTAATGAGTTAAATTTGTTTGAATTAGCTCAAGAGCTTAGAGGACCACAGTTGGATAAGGGAAAGGAAAAAGTGGTCGAGTAGCCATCGGAATCGTTCGACAACATCCGAGGTAAGTTCTTGAGTAAAAGAGCTTAAATTATGATTTGATTAGATCATGTTTTAAGCAAATCAAAATCATGCTCTTTGTGTGTGGCTATTGAGCCGAAATTGCAAGAATGATAAGTGTCTTATGTTTGAGTTTTGCTAACGAAAATGAGATACGAATGTGCCATGATTTATTGTTAAATGTGCATGGTTATTTGAATGATGTCCGGGATAAGTCCCGAAGGCTTTGTGCTAAGTGACCATATCCGGACTAAGATCCGAAGGCATTTGTACGAGATACTAATTCCGGGCTAAGCCCGAAGGCATTTGTGCTAGTTACTAAATCCGGGTTAAGTCCCGAAGGCATTTGTGCGAGTTACTATAACCGGGCTATGTCCCGAAGGCATTTGAACGAGTAGCTATATCCGGTTAAATTCCGAAGGTACGTGATTTGGGAATGAATGATCTTGCTGTAAAAATTTCAGTTAATACGCTTGAAACATCCCAACATTGAGGTATGTTTCGTATGTGCTTTGAATTAGTTGAGCCCTTACAAATAAGTATTCGCTCAGTTGATAAATGAGCTACCGGCCTTTGGCTAAGTTGATCTTTGTGTATGAATAAAAGGGTTGGTAATGTGAAGTAAGTATGATATTGAAAAATTGTGCATATGAAATTATCCGTTTAGCTACATGAATGCTATACTTTTGTTGTGCTGGAATCCCTTGCTCAAAACTTACTAAGCATAAATTGCTTACTCCGTCTCCTTGATTCTCTGTTTTATAGATTTTGGTTCTCCAGCTATCGGACTCGGGATTTTGAAGTCGAAGTCGCCCACACTATCAAAGCCCCCCCTTTTGGTACAAATTTGGTTGAACTTCGAAATGGCATGTATAGGACTACCCTTTTTGTTGGGGGCCATGGACCCTTTGGACTTGTATAATTTTGGATAGCCATGCAAAAATGGCTTATATATGTTTGAGTATAATGTTATAATCATTCGGTATGGATATGGTTATTGAGAGGTGTGGATACGCTTAACATGGATTGGCCATGGGAATGGTTAATCACTATCATAATTTGTGCTATTTATGCTAAAAGGGCTAGTTGAATCATGGAAACTATGAAATAGGTAAAGTCTACCTTAAAGGCAGATGCTGACAGCAGCAGTGATGTAGATTTGGAAAATCACTAAAAATAGTAGGAAGAGAATTAAATAGTGAATAAATTATGTAAATGAACCTTGATGAATCTATTTTCATAGGGAAGTAACGAAACGATCATATGGACAGTATGTTAAGAGATATTCATGTTCTCGTGATACAGGGCCAGAACGGTTTCTGGATTCCCTGTTTCGACTTTGGAAATTCATTATAAATTAACCAGAGATAATTAGGAGTCATGCCATATATGTATAGATTCCTCTTTGAGTCTAGATTCTATAGAAACAAACGACATCAGTATTGAAGCCCTGTACAGGGAGATATCCAAGTCGTAATGCGCAAAGGTCATTGTAGTCGATCCCTGTAACATGGGAGACTTTGACTAATAAACTGTTCTAATTGGCCCAACCAAAAATTCTAGAAAAACATATGTAGATGGGAATATGAGTCTAGTTTCAGGAAAAATTTACGGAACTGGATTTCGAGTTTCTGAACTCAAGATATGATTTTTAAAGTGACTAGTACGCAGATTGGTAGTGTCTGGGAAATTTTTTAATAAGTGGTTTAAAGTCTGTTAACACCTCGTGTTCGACTCCGGTGATGGTCTCGGGTTCGGGGCGTTACAAATCATCACAGGTATATACCTGAAATATATGGAAATGATGGTGCGTGAAATATTGATATAATGAAATGAATGATATATGTTTATAAAGAAACAGAAAAAGAATGATAGGTATCATGACATGTAAAAATGTGATTATCTTTGATATGTTGCTACAAGGAAATTATGTATGTTGAGATGAGCAATAAACTCAAGTGTAATATGATGAGAAAATAAGTTTATCTATGTTGAATTTATATGAATATGTTTAAGTATGCTAACAAGTGTTATTGTTGATACTTAGACGAGTGCCAAGCTATTGGTTAAATGGTAATATGTTTATTTATATGATGTGTTGAAAGGGCAAGTGCTCAAATGAAGTTATACTTGTGATCGTGAGAGAGTGACAAGTTTTAAGCTACTCAATATCTTATGAAATGGCTTATCATATGATTAATTGAAAAGAGTTATGTTCAACTGCACTAGCTTGTGGTTATAATGGTATAGTACGCTTTTGACCGGTGTGTTAGACATAAGGAATGAGTGTGGAAAGTAAAGAGATACATATGAAAATAAAGAAACTAGGAAGAGTTAAAATTAATTAAAATCTTACTAAGCTAGAGATGACATGTATAAGTGATGCTGTGGATTTATTCACCTTGTAAATTGATGAATATAGCTTCATGAGTATTGTCTAAACCACACGGCCGTGTGACCGCTGCAGTGTTGAAAAATTTTAAGTATTTTCAAAATTTTTTTTCGAGTTTTCAGTTAAGTCCCGATATATTTTTTGAGCCTCGATGGCTCACATGAGGGACACTATGATTAAATTTGATTAATTACAGGTATGAATGTTATGTGAAGCGAAATTTCTGTTAAATGATTTGTAAATTTTGGTAATGCTCTGAAACTCTGTTCCGGCGATAGATACGGGTTATGGGTGTTACATTTATTGGTATCAGAGCTACGGTTTAGTCAGTTCTCGGACCGAACGTAGCATATGTGAAGTCTAGAAATACATGCCATTATATAAACTGTGTTTGTGTGATATCCTCTAACTCTGATGAGATTTGTTTTACTTAAAGATAGAAATATTTTCCAACTGAGCTAATTTTGGTAATGCTAAAAGCGATACTCAACTATATGAGTTGAAAGTTGATTATGATGAAATAGAACCTGTAAAGGTACGGATAAATGTTTTATTATATTTGAGTCTGATAAATGTTATGTTATATGAGTAAATACATGAAAATTAAATTATGAGGCTTTACGATCTTTACCCCTTGTCAGTACAGTTATATACAATGAAATTCATGATATTTGTATTAATTAAGTTCAGAAGTGTGAAAGTGAAAAAGTTCAATGGTTGAACAATTGATAATGAGTTGAAATTGAGAATGAGTTAATAAGTAAAGATGGGTTCTAAATAGAGATATCAGATTTTTCTTAAATTAGTTGAGATATACAGTATCACTGTTAAAGAAAGAAGTTATTTATGGGAAAATTGATTTATTCAAATAAGGTATTTACAGAATAGTTAACTGAAAATTTCTTACGAATTAGTTTCTTTGAGTGAAGTGAATGATGTGAAATTATTGATGACCATACTAGTCAATAGATTGGTGAATAAATTGCAAAAATATTTGAATATAGCTATTATACTTAGGTATATTATAGTAAATTTTTGGGATTTTATATGGGTATCTTTTATGTACTGATATTTTCAGAGGCATATGCAACTATTCATGTTTAGATGCTATAATCATCATATGGAAAGGTTGGATAAGTATGTGCAGAAAGAAACTATGGAATCAAAGAAACAATGAAGTTCATGATAAAAAAGAAAACAAGGAAATTTCGAGGACGAAATTTATTTTAAGAGGGAAAGAAATGTAATACCTCGAAAATTTTTACAGTAAGATATTATCCTTGATATAGTAAAATAAGAAAATAAAGTGACAAAAAGGAAAATTTTGAATTGTGTCAACCTTGGGAAGTATATTATGATATATTAATTCAAGAAAGGACTAAATTGTAAAGATGAGAAAAGTCTTGTTGCACAAGAGTAAAAGTTTAAGGACCAATAGTGAAAATATTTTAAGGGTGGAATGATCTAGAAACTAAGGAAAATGGATGAATTAGGACCAAATTGAATAGGTGAAAAATTATGAGGGACTAAATGATAATTTTACCAAATTAAGTGATGACTCAAGGATGGAATTCTGAAAGATCATGAAGGGCAAAATGGTCAATTAGTAAGAGAGAGAATTCTAGAATGTAATGATTATGTTGATGATATTTTAAATTAATTAATTAGATAAATACTATTTTATTAATATTTTAATGAGATATTTATTATTATTTTATTATTATTTATTTAGTATATAAGGAAGGAAAGATGAAGAATTCTCATCATCTTTCCATGCATGCAAATGTTAGAAGAGAAGAAAAGAAAGAAAGTTTCCTTTTCTTTATAATTTAGTCCTTCCACCAAAAACTTACTATTTTCGCCTAGAAATCAAAAGAATTTCCATAGCTACCAAGAGAGAAAAATGTTAAGGAGACTATGGGGAGTTAGAATATCAAATTGGATTCAAGGAATAGAAGCTGGAGGAGAGAGAAAATGAAGATGAAGATTAGAACAAGGTAAGAACATCATGATATCAATATATTTTTAAGTTTGATATTATTGAAAAAGCATGGGATTGATGTTAATGTAGAGTTTCCTTACATATGGTCCTATGTTCTTGATATGTTAGTGAAGAGAAAACAAAAGAAAGTGATGAGAAATAGTGTAGAGAAAGAAAATAAGGGTGTTATAAACATGGTAATTAATATCTTGCACTAAAATAGTTTTGGACAACAATAGTGGTCTAAATTTGAAAAATCACCAAAAATTGTTGAAATTGAATTAGAAGTTGAATAAAATATTAAATTAAATTTTACTGAGTCTAGTTTTTCATAGAAGAAATAGTGTAAGAAATGAAATAGTAAATTGTGAGATATAACAAATTTAGTTAGACAAGGTCAGATTGATTTAGGGTTCCCGTATTCTGACTTTGTAAAATCATAAAAAATTGGAAAAAAATAATTATGGGATTAAATTGATATGTTTAGAGTCCTTAATGAGTATACTTTCAAGATAAACAAATGGAAACATCATTCGAATGCTGTACAAGGAGATAATTAATTTTTAGTGAAGAAGGGTCAGAACTGTCAGACAGCAGAACAAAGGTGACTTTAAAGAATAAACTGTACTTATTGGCTAAACAAAAAATTCTAAAAATTTTATGGCAAGAAGATATGTAAGTGTAGTTTCAAGAAATATTAGCAGATCTTAATTTTGAGTTTTGTAGCTCAATATATAAATAATTTAGTGACTATGACTCAAGTAGACAGCTTGATGTGAACATATAAGTAAATAGTGGAATTATGTATAAATTAAGGATGTGGAATGGAGAGGAGGAGGAGGAAAATATATGAATATTCAGTTAGTATGGGTTTACTTTAAAAGTGGCTAATTTGCATGTTCTAGGTTCATGGACTAAATTGAATAAGAGTAAAAATTTAGGGACAATTTTATAAAAATGTCAAAAAGGGACCAAATTAAAGAAAATGAATTATTTTAGCGTTTAAACTAATAAATTGAATGAAATTATTAATTTAGATCAAGATCGGACGAAAAATCAAGAAAAATAAAAAATTACCAAAATGCCCCTGAATCTTGATATTTCTGTAATTTAGCCAGGTAAGCTCGTATAACTTAATTAAATATGAAAATGTATTGATTTGATTATTGAATTGTGAGAATTATGATATGAAAATGACATGAATATGTAGCATGAAAATGTTTACATATGATATATGTGATTGATAAAAATGGTACAAGAATCCGTTCGAATATTGAATTCTGATTGGACAGGTGATTACCCTTATAAATGAGGTCTTGCATGTGTTACAGTAAATGTTATTCTGAAAGGAATAATCTTATGATCTCATTATGCAAAGGAATTTCACCTGAAAGGGTGACACTTGAAAAGGATACATGTACCTAAAATATACAACTGGAAAAGGAAATGTACAATGTGTGTGTACAACTTAAAAAGGAAACGTACACTTTGTGTGTACACTTGAAAAGGAAAGGTACGCCTTGTGTGTACAATGTGAAAAGTGGTAACTTCGGCTACCTGATCAGTGAAAAGTAGTAGCTCCAGCTAATTAATCAGTGAATAGTGGTAGCTTCGGCTACAATTGACAAGTGATAAGTGGTAGCTTTAGCTACACTTATCTGATTAGTGACAAGTGAAAAGTGTGGAAGTGCAAGTCCATAGTTGAACTATGGCAAAGTGATAAAGTGTGCCAATCATGGCAAAGTGATATAGTGTGACAAACATAGCAAAGTGTTCAGTGATCAATGATGAATTGACGGATAAGACCATGGTTGATCCATGGCACAGTGTGAAACGTAGGTATGGTATTTCCATACCGAGTTGTGAAACGTAGGTATGGTGTTTCCATACTGAGTTGTGAATCATGGCGCTGAGCAAACGACGGACTCAAATTAGCAAGACGTTCTCTAATTTGACAAAGATTGGTAAGTGACATATGAAAGTAGTATTGGAAGACTTATGGTTATTATTGATATTGATCTAAAATAAGTGTACCGTTGATATTTAAATGATTCAATGGGTAAAGTTCTGATATGAGATAACATGAGTGTGAAATGAATTATCACAGGTATATACCTGAAATATATGGAAATGATGGTGAGTGAAATATTGATATAACGAAATGAATGATATATGTTTATGAAGAAACAACAAAAGAATGATAGGTATCATGACATGAAAAAATGTGATTATCTTTGATATGTTGCTACAAGGAAATTATGTATGTTGAGATGAGCAATAAACTCAAGTGTAATATGATGAGAAAATAAGTTTATCTATGTTGAATTTATATGAATATGTTTAAGTATGCTAACAAGTGTTACTGTTGATGCTTAGACAAGTGCCAAGCTATTGGGTAAATGGTAATATGTTTATTTATATGATGTGTTGAAAGGGCAAGTGCTCAAATGAAAATACACTTGTGATCGTGAGAGAGTGGCAAGTTTTAAGCTACTCAATATCTTATGAAATGGCTTATCATATGATTAATTGAAAAGAGTTATGTTCAACTGCACTAGCTTGTGGTTATAATGGTTTAGTATGCTTTTGACCGGTGTGTTATACATAAGGAATGAGTGTAGAAAGTAAAGAGATACATGTGAAAATAAAGAAACTAGGAAGAGTTAAAATTAATTAAAATCTTACTAAGCTAGAGATGACATGTATAAGTGATGTTGTGGATTTATTCACCTTGTAAATTGATGAATATAGCTTCATGAGTATTGTCTGAACCACACGGCTTGGCCACACGGCCGTGTGACCGCTGTAGTGTTGAAAAATTTTAAATATTTTTGAAATTTTTTTATGAGTTTTCAGTTAAGTCCCGATATATTTTTTTGAGCCTCGATGGCTTACATAAGGGAAACTATGATTAAATTTGATTAATTATAGGTATAAATGTTATGTGAAGCGAAATTTCTGTTAAATGATCTATAAATTTTTGTAATACTCTGAAACCTTGTTCTGGCATTGGATACGGGTTAAGGGTGTTACATGTACATTGCCCTCAATGGAAAAAGATAGATATATAGAAAAGAATATAAAAACAAGATAGGGAGAGAAGTGAAACTTCCTGAGTGATGAATGAATTTCCTTGAACTGGAGTTTTGGAGAATAATCGGCATGAGGGTGGAGGAGGATACTCTGGCGGTGGTAGAGGTTCATTAGTCCATAAGTCCTGCCCCAAAAGAATATTATATTTGAATTGGCTATGGTCGTGGTCAAGTAGGACATGGCAGTCGTGGAGAACCTTTCCTGGTGGAGTTTTTAGTTCCTATATGATGATGAGCTGAAGAGCTCTTTATAACTGTGATAAAATCAGGAACTCTTTAAGAGGTATACTGAAGCATAATTACTCGTAATGAAATAGCCGAAGAATAAAAATTTTAAAAACTCAGGATAAGATAGTATTAAAACGAAATAAAATAAATAAAAAATAATTTCAAAATATAGAGATAAAAATAAAATAAAATAAATAATAGGTGTGTATAAAGAAATTGGAGCACACGGGCCCAGCTCAGCCTGTACATTTCGTAATTTTTGAAATTAGGCACATTGGTGTACATGGCCATGTTGCACGGCCGTGTCAATCTCCGTTCGCTTCTCCCACGCCCGTGTATGAAGACACCCGCCCGTGTTAAATTGACATGTATACCCATGGTTTCAAAACACGGGCGTGTTGCATGCCCGTGTTATTTTGGTAGTTCCACCCACGGCCATGTGAGATGGCCATGGGTACTTATCGCATCTCGTGTTAGGGGAGAAATTTTTTCCCTGTTTTCACACAGCCGTATCGCACGGCCGTGTTGCATCCCGTGGTATGTGCACGGCCTACGGCACGCCTGTGTGCCTGACTGTGTTGTTCTGGAAAGCCTGTGTTCAATGATTTGGTTAGTATGTTAGATTTTAAAAACTAAGATTTAAAGAAAGTAATATTGTTAGTGCTCGGGTTGCCTCCTGAGAAGCTTTATTTATAGTCTAACCTTGACTTACCTCTCCATTGGACTGTCATGGTGGTTCGAGGAGTTTATACTCCTCATTCCTGCTGTGAATCTCATCAAAATAAGGTTTAAGTGGGTATTGTTTACCTTAAAAGTGCCGAACTTAGGATAATTTACCTCGACTGTACTGAATGGGAAAATGCTAAGTACCGTAAGAGGGATTTCTTCATTCGGTTTGGTAGTGATAATGTGAGGATCTGCGGCATCTAATAAAACTTTATCTCCAACCTTAAGTTGATTTGGAAAGGTATTGAGCTTATCCTGGCGTAGTTTTTGTTTATTTTGTGTTCTCGGTTTATGTGTCCGCCATTCATCTATCTCCTCGATTTGTAGCCTTCATTCTTCATGAATAGGTCCTCTACTATTGCTTGAAAATGGCTCATGTACTTCCTTCAAACTCATTTCCTACAAAGTAGGTTGCACCATATTGTCAGTTTTAGTAGAGTGGTTTAGACAATCACCTTCAATTTTCGATGTGTTACCAGAATTGTGAGCTTGAAGGGTGATTGTTTCGTCTCCCACACGAAGTGTGAGCTCACCTGTGCCAACATCAATAATCGTTCTAGCAGTTGCTAAAAAGGGCCTTCCTAAAATCAAAGGAGTGTTGCTATCCTCCTCTATGTCTATAACAACGAAGTCAACGGGAAATATAAATTGATCGATTTTAACTAGCACATCTTCAATAATACCCCTAGGAAATCTTATAGTTTTATCTGCTAATTGAATGCTCATCCTAGTTTGTTTGGGTTTCCCAAGACCTAGTTGTTTAAACATTTTATAAGGCATGACGTTAATACTAGCCCCTAAATCAGCTAATGCATTATTAACATCTAAACTACCAATTAAGCAAGGAATTGTAAAACTCCCTGGATCTTTTAGTTTGTTGGGTAGTTTATTCTATAGAATAGCTAAGCAAACTGCATTTAGCTTCACATGCGAAGCATCGTCCAACTTCCGCTTATTTACTAAAAGCTCCTTTAAAAATTTCATTGTGTTTGCCATCTGCGATAGAGCTTCAATAAATGGTAAGCTAATATGTAATTTTTTTAAGAGTTTAAGAAATTTACCAAATTTTTCATCTGAGTGGTCTTTCCTTGTCGCATTAGGGTATGACACACGAGGTTTGTATTCTATACTTATCGATTTCTGCTCATTATGGTCTTCCTCACCTTTGCCTTTGCTTATCTTAGTTTCTTGCCTTGGTTCTGGTTCAAGTGTGACTAACCCTTCCTCATCTTGACTAGTAATCGTGTTGAGTTGCTCCCTTGGGTTAGATTCTCTGTTGCTTAGCAAGATACCTTGTGGTCGATCAAAAATCAACTTGGCAAGCTATCCAATCTGAGTTTCGAGCCCTTGGATCGATGCTTGTTGATTCTTAAGTGCTGTCTTGGTATTTTGAAAACGGGTTTCTGAAATTGAGATGAATTTGGTTAGCATCTCCTCAAGGTTCGGATTCTTTTCTTGCTGGTAAGATGGTTGTTGAAAGCCCAGAGGATGTTGTGGCATTTGATTTCCTTGACCGCCCCACGAAAAATTGGGATGGTTCCTCCAACTTGCATTATAAGTGTTACTATATGGGTTATTTTGGGATCTAGAGTTATTGTTACCCATATATTGGACTTGTTCCTCCTCGATGCTAGGGTTGAAGGGTTGATATTTTGTGCATGCTCCTCCTCCATTTGAATCTCACCTCATCACTAGACGTACCTCAGTAGAACCACACAAACCATCAATCATTTTATTTAAGAGTTCTACTTGGTTAGATAGCAAGTAACCGTGTCGAGGTTGAAAACACCGGCTGCTTTCGTTGGCTTTGTTCTCATAACTTGCCACTGATAGTTATTCAGTGACATCTCATCAATAAATTCTTAAGCCGCCTCAAGTGTTTTATTATTGATAGTTCCTCCAGCGGCTGCATCAATCATCTGCCGAGTCGAAAGATTCAGGCCATTAAGAAACGTTTGAACCTGTAGCTAAAGCGATAACCCATGGTAAGGGCACCTTCTCAAAAGGTCTTTGTATATCTCCCATGCATCGTAGAGTGTTCCTAAATCCATCTACACAAAAAAAAGAGATATCATTACGTAATTTGGCTGTTTTAGCCGGTGGAAAATATTTTAATAAAATTTTTTCAATCATTTGTTCCCAAGTAATGATTGACCCTCGTGGTAACGAGTTCAACCATTGTTTAGCCTTATTTCTTAATGAAAAGGGAAACAACCGAAGGCGAATGACATCATCAGAAACACCATTGATTTTAAATGTACCGCAAAATTCTAGGAAATTTGCCAAGTCAGCGTAGGGATCCTCGTCCTGCAAACCATCAAACTGAACAAACTATTGTATCATTTGAATTGTGTTAGGTTTCAGTTCAAAATTATTTGCAGCAATAGCAGGTTTAACTATACTTGACTCAGTTCCTGTTAAATTAGGTTTAGCATAATCATACATAGTGCGTGGAGAAGGATCTTGATTAACAGCAATTGCAGGAGGTAGCAGATTTTCTTGGTTTTCAGCCATCTCCTCGGTTGTAGTTTGAATATCGTCCTCTTGCTCGTCCTCTGTGTATCTAAAGCTTCGCCTTATTTCTCTTTGGTTTCTGCAAACTGTGCGATCGATCTCACTATCAAAAGGCAATGGTCCTGATGAGTTTCTTCTAGTCATAAACTATAAGAACCTGCCAGAAAAAGGGAAAAAAGAAGAATTAGTAATAAAAATTAGAAATAAATTTAAATTGCAGTAAAAGTAAATGGATAAAGTAACAAAAATCGAGTGTTCCTAATATCTTAGTTCCCCGGCAACGGTGCCAAAAACTTGATACATGATTTTGTGTGACAGGTTTTAAATATTTATAACGAATCGTTCTTGAAACTAACTATTATCACGATGAAGGCAAGTGTACCTATCGAATAGTAGTATAGCTTTAGCAAGACCGGATTGTCAAACCCAAAGGAACTAAAAGTACTAGTAATGACTGTCTTTCTATTACCTAGCCTAAGAATAATGGGGTTTGTTTTAACTAACTAATTAACTAAACTAAGAATTCACAGAAAATAGAATTGGGGAATTACTTTTGGAAAAACGATTGAATTAAGACAATACCTAAGGAAAAATCCACCTAGACTTCACTTGTTATTTGACTCTGAATTAAACGATTTATTCATTTGACTTGATTCGTAGAAATCCCTAAGTTATATTATTATCCATCTCGAGACTAAAAACATCCAACCCTAGGTTGAATAAATGAAATCTCTTTCTAATTAACTCCCTAAGGTTGCATTAACTCGATCTATGGATCCCCTTATTAGGTTTCACCCTAATCCAACAAAATCTTGTCACCCTATCTCTAGGCGCGCAACAAACTCCGCTTAATTATGACAAATGTACTCTTAGACAGGGTCTATTCCTCCTCTGAATAAGAGCTTAACTTTAGTCAATATCCTGGAATATCAAAACAAGAATTAAGAACACATAATTAAGAACAAGTCAAATATTTATCATACAATTCAGATAATAATAACAAGATCTGTCTTAGGTTTCATTCCCCTTAGGTATTTAGGAGTTTTAGTTCATAACTAAAAAGGTAAACATCTTAGAAGAATAATGAATATAAAACATAAAGAAAAACCCAAAACTCCTGAAGGGAAATTGAAGGGAGATCTTAAGTCTTTATGATGAATTCGACTTCTGAGATGGATCAATCGGCTTTCCTTGAGCAGTTCCCTGCCTTCTTCTCTCTGTCTCTCCCTTTTCTCCTCCTCTAAGATGTATTTATAGGCTTTGTAATGCCTAAGAACCCTCAAAATTGGCCTCTTCCGAATTAGACTAAACTTGGGCTTGGCAGGGACACGCCCGTGTGCGATTGCTTTAGGCCGTGGTCAAGCTTGTTAAATAGGCACGAGCGTGTGGTCTGCCCTTGTGAGGAGGTCCAGGTCGTGTTGATTTCATACGTTGGCCCATTTTCTCCGTTTTTGGCCCGTTTCTCATTCTTTTCACTCTCCTATGCTTACCTAAGTATAAAACATGGAATTAAGGCATTAGGAGCATCGAATGCACCAATTTTAAGGAAAATTCATCCATAAAATGTGCTAAGCATGGGATAAAAATATGTATGAATTACGGTTTATCAGTGGTAATCCAGGTAATTCTTCTGGTAACACATTCGGGTATTCACAAACTACCAGTATAGATCTGATCTTCAATTTAGACACTTTCGTATTCAATACATATGTAATATAAGCTTCAGAACCTTTTCTTACATACCTTTGAGCCGACATCGATGAAATCACAATAGGTAACTCACTTGACTCATCCGGTTCAATCTGAAGAATTTCATTATTTTGATATTTCAATTTAATAATATTTCGTCTACAATTCACTACGACATCATGTAGAGTCAACCAATCCATTCCATGAATTACATCGGACTCATCAACCAGTAAAAACATTAAGTCAGTCAGAAAACAATGACCCCGAATCATTAGAGGACAACCCTTGCAAACTTTATCAACTAGAACATATTTGCCTAAGGGGTTCGACACTTTAATCATATACTCAGTAGACTCAACAGGCAAATTCTTACTAGATACCAAATTCATGTAAATATAAAAAGGAGTCAATCCAGGATCAATCAATGCAACTACATTAGTATCACAGAGAGAAAATGTACTAGTGATAACATCAGGGGATGACGCATCTTAGCGAGCGCAAATAGCGTAGGTTCTAGTAGGTGCTCTGACCTCTGATCTCGCAGTTAACTCTTTCGTCACACCTCTACTACTATTCCCACTTCCAGTATTTGTGGGTGGCCTACCTCTAGTAGCAGTGTTACTCAGCCTTGCATTCTAGAAATTATTCTTCTCAGCCATTTCAGGGCAATCTCGAATAAAGTGATCTTGGGAGCCACATTTAAAGCAAGCCTGTTTGTTCATCCTACATTCACCGGGGTGTCGTCTACCACAGTGTTGACATTCAGGTCCATTTGACCTAGTGTTACCAACTCTCGCTATTGTCGTAGTTTGGGCCTTGAAACCCAAATATTGCTTCCCACGATCTCTGTTAGGATACCCAACTGAAACATTTGAACGATTATACAAATCCCTCGATTTCTTTGACGAAGATTGAAACAACTTATTCATTGGTTTTTTTCTTAAATCTCTAGCCTCAAACTCATCTTTTCTTTTTTCTTTGCTTAGCTCTTTAGCCTTGCAAGCTCGGTCGACTAGCACAACAAATTCTTTCAACTCTAAAATCCCAACTAACAGTATATCCTTATTTAGTCCATGTTCGAGTCTCTTGAACATGGTAGCCTCAATGGAAACACATTCTCGACCATACTTACTGAGCCTAACAAACTCTTGCTCATATTCAGTCATAGACATACGACCCTGTTTTAGCTCTAAAAAATCCTTAGGTTTTTTATCAATGAACCGTTGACTGATATATTTCTTTCTGAACTCTTCTTGGAAGAAACCCTAGGTAACTCTTTCTTCCGGTACCATAGATACATGAGTATTCCACCACTGGTATGCTGAGTCCCTCAGTAGTGATATAGCACATTTCAAGCACTCATCCTGTAACACCCCGTACCCGAGACCGTTGCCGGAGTCGAACACGACGTGCTAACCGACTTAATTCATTTACTTTTACAGTCCATTTTAAAAATTTCCAGGCAGTTGGCTAACTGTGTCACTGTCACCTTAAAAATCATATCTTGAGTTATAAAACTCGAAAATTAGTTTCATAATTTTTCCCTAAAACTAGACTCATATTTCCATCTACATATTGTTTTCTAGAATTTTTGGTTGGGCCAATTAGTACAGTTTATTAGTTAAAATCTCCCCTGTTACAAGGTACGACTACACTGACCTTCATGCATTACGATTTGGATATCTACCTGTACAGAGCTTCAATACTGATTCCGTTTCTTTCTATAGAAACTAGACTCAAAGAGGAATCTATACATATATGGCATGACTTCTAAATGTCTCTGGTTAATTTATAATGAATTTCCAAAGTCAGATTAGGGGATCCAGAAACCGTTCTGACCCTGTCTCACGAATACTTTAGCATCTCATAATATACTATTCATATGAACATTTTGTTACTTTTCTATGAAAATGGATTCATCAAGGTTCGATTACATAATTTATTCACTATTTAATTTCATTCCTACTATTTTTAGTGATTTTTCACATCCACATCACTGCTACTGCCAGCATCTATTTTTAAGGTAAACTTTACCTATTTCATGATCCTTCATGGATCAACTAGAGTTTGTCATACATATATCAAAAGTGATCATGAATAACCATTCCCATGGCTAACCGTTGCCAACATTTCCATACCTCTCGACGGACAACATACAAAACGACTATAATGCTATGATCAAAGTATATTTAAGCCATTTTCGCATGGCTATCCAAATTTACACAATACCGAAGGGTTCATGACCAACAACAAAAGGGTGGTCCTATACATGCCATTTCAAAGTTCAACCAAAAGTATACCAAAAGGAGCTTTGATAGTGTGGGCGGCTTCGACTTCAAAATCCCGAGTCCGATAGCTGAAGAACCAAAATCTATAAAACAGAGAATCAAAGAAACGGAGTAAGCATTAAATGCTTAGTAAGTTTTGAGCAAAGAATTTAGACACAACCAAAGTATAGCATTCATGTAGCTAAACAGATAATTTCATATGCACAAATTTTCAATATCATACTTACTTCACATTACCAACCCTTATATTCATACACAAAGATCAACTTAGCCAAAGGCCGGTAGCTCATTTATCAACTGAGCGAATACTTATTTGTAAGGGCTCAACTAATTCAAAGCACATACGAAACATACCTCAATGTTGGGATGTTACAAGCGTATTAACTGAAATTTTTACAGCAAGATCGTTCATTCCCGAATCACGTACCTTCAGAATTTAACCGGATATAGCTACTCGTTCAAATGCCTTCGGGACATAGCCCGGTTATAGTAACTCGCACAAATACCTTCGGGACTTAACCCGGATTTAGTAACTCGCACCAATGCCTTCGGGCTTAGCCCGGAATTAGTAACTCACACAAATGCCTTCGGATCTTAGTCCGGATATGGTCACTTAGCACAAAGCCTTCGGGACTTAGCCCGGACATCATTCGAATAACCATGCACATTTAACAATAAATCATGACACATTCGTATTTCATTTTCATTAGCAAAACTCAAACACAAGACACTTATCACTCTTGCAATTTCGGCTCAATAGCCACACACAAAGAGCATGATTTTGATTTGCTTAAAACATGATCTAATCAAATCATAATTTAAGCTCTATTACTCAAGAACTTACCTCGGATGTTGTCGAACGATTTCGATGGCTATTCGACCACTTTTTCCTTCCCTTTATCGGATTTAGATCCCCTTTGCTCTTGAGCTTAATTAAACAAATAAATTGATTTAATCATTTGAGCATCGAAAAGAGGAACACAAGGCACTTAGCCCATATTTATACATTAGACATTAAAGTCACATACATGTGAAATCATGCATCAACTCAATATATTAACCCACACTCCCTTTTAGACGATTGTCCTAACCAAGATAAAGGCATCAATATGCTTGCCTCTAACCGAATGCATGCAACACTAATCTTCTCATGTGGCCGAGTATGCATGTATATGTTGAGGCCAATTATATGCTTAATACTTCCCACAAGTATGGTTACTTGTATAGGTTATATATCGTTTCGTTTCAAATTCAAAACTCGACTAATACGCATTTATACACTAGTAATCAAATACTAACATTTCGCATTTTATCTTACTACCATTTCACATCTACTTTCTACCATGGCCGAATGCATCAAGACACCATTTACCCTTGCAAGGCATAAATTTCATCATCAAAACTAACAAGCTTATAATCCCATGACCGAAACCTCTAACAACACCAATTAAAATACTTCATGGGTTTGAGGTAAAACCAAGAAAGAAACTCATGAATATCGAGATATAAGCACTAACATTGTTCATCTAGATTTAGCATGACACAACATCCATCACCCTTATATTTACCATAGCCGAAAACCTTACTCATTCCAAAAATTCAAATCTCAACTTGGTCACAAAAATAACTTGATATCTCACCAACACAACATCAACACCAAGCAAGAATGATGCATCCATGGCCGAGTGTCATTTCCATCACATAGCACGATTTAGACCATGGGCTAGGTAGAACTCAAGCTAACAACTAAAACATGCATGCATCTCATGGAACATCAACAAACATACCTTAGCCTAGTTACATGCATGGCCGAACCTCTTCAACCTTTCTTCTTCCTTCCTCCTTAAAATTTTCCGCCAAGGATGAACCAAAGGATGAACACTTTTTTTTTGTTTTTCTTTCCTTCAACTCACGGCAATGGGGGGGGACAATCACACACATCCTTTCTTTTTTTTTTTGTTTCTCATCCTACTAACACTAATATTTTATTGCCCATGCTCTTTATTTTATTAATCCTTACATAATGCATTACCCCAACATGTTTATGACATGTTTTAGCCATAACATCTTGTCCACCCATGCTCATGGCCGGCCACTACATATTAGGGGGGAAAATTGACATGCAAGTCCTCCCTTTTGATTACATGCACTATTAGGTCCTTGTAGATTAGCCTATCACATTTCAAAAATGTCACCCATAAGTCCTTTTGACTAAATTCACATGCAATTTACTAAATCGAAGCCTAAAACTTTCACACCTTCATAATCACATATTTTAGACAATAAATATCACATTCAAATAATTTGGTGACTCGGTTTAGCGGTCCCGAAACCGCTTTCCGACTAGGGTCACTTTAGGGCTGTCACAACTCTCCCCCACTTAAGAAATTTTCGTCCCCGAAAATCTTACCGGTAAATAGGTTTGGGTATCGCTCTTTCATAGAGTTCTTGGGTTCCCAAGTAGCTTCTTCGATCCCGTGTTTGAGCCATAACACTTTCACTATCGGAACCCTTTTGTTTCGCAACTCTTTCACTTCACGAGCTAGGATACGAATCGGTTCTTCCTCATAACTCATATCGGCTTGAATTTCGACCTCGGAGGGGTTTATTACGTGCGAAGGATCGGATCTGTAACGTCGAAGCATCGAAACATGAAAAACGTTGTGGATTCTTTCGAGTTCAGGGGGTAAAAGCAACCTATATGCAACTGGGCCAACTCGTTCGGAGATCTCATACGGCCCAATGAATCTCGGACTCAATTTGCCCTTACGGCCAAATCTAAGTATCTTTTTCCAAGGCGAGACCTTAAGAAACACTTTGTCTCCCACTTGATACTTAATATCTCTTCGTTTTAAATCCGCATACGACTTCTGACGATCTGATGCTGCCTTCAGACTTTCACAAATTATTCTTACTTTCTGTTCAACATCTTTAATCAAATCCACTCCGAAAATTTTACTTTCACCGAGCTCGGTCCAAAACAATGGTGTACGGCATTTAAGCCCGTACAAGGCCTCGTAAGGTGCCATCTTAATACTTGATTGAAAATTATTGTTGTAAGCGAATTCAATCAAAGGTAAATACCGTTCCCATGAACCACTAAACTTGAGGATGCAACATCTCAACATATCCTCAAGTATCTGAATTATCCGCTCGGATTGACCATCGGTTTGTGGATGAAAAGCGGTGCTAAAATGCAGCTTGGTACCCAAAGCTTCTTGCAATTTCTTCCAAAATCGCGAGGTGAATCTCGGATCTCTATCCGACACGATAGAAATAGGTACCCCGTGTAATCTCACAATTTGAGAAATATACAATTCAGCTAGTTTATCCAATAAAAAATCCGTACGTACGGGGATAAAGTGAGCCGACTTAGTCAGTCTATCCACAATAACCCAAATCGCATCTTTCTTACTTGCCAATACTAGCAACCCAGATACGAAATCCATCGTGACTCGATCCCATTTCCATTCAGGTACCATGATTGGCTGGAGTAAACCCGTAGGCACTTGATGTTCCGCCTTTACTTGCTGACATATTAAACACTTCGAAACAAAATCGGAAATGTCTCGTTTCATACCATGCCACCAAAACTGGCGTCTCAGATCGTTGTACATTTTCGTACTCCCCGGGTGAATTGACATTCGGCTACAATGAGCTTCGTTCAGAATCATCGAAATGAGTTCTAAATTTCTTGGAACACACAACCTACTTCTGAACCTCAAACAATCGTCATCATCAATTTGAAATTTGGATTCCATATTCGGAACACATTCAGCCCATTTTGCAACCAATTCATCGTCGACTTTCTGAGCTTCACGAATTTGATGAATCAATAATGGTTTGGCCTTTAATTCAGCTACTAACACATTGTCGGGTAGAACAGACAAGTGTACATTCATCGCTCGTAAAGCAAACAGTGATTTCCGGCTTAAGGCATCCGCAACCACATTAGCCTTTCCCGGGTGGTAATCAATGACAAGCTCATAATCTTTCAACAACTCAAGCCAACGTCTTTGTCGCAGATTTAAGTCTCTTTGAGTCATCAAATATTTGAGACTTTTGTGATCCGAAAATACATGGCACTTCTCACCAAATAAGTAATGTCGCCATATTTTCAAGGCGAATACGATGGCAGCTAATTCGAGATCATGGGTCGGATAATTTTTCTCATGTGGCTTTAATTGTTTCGACGTATAGGCCACAACTCGACCTTCTTGCATCAACACGCAACCTAACCCAAGTAGGGAGGCGTCACTATAGATGACAAACTCTTTGCCTGATTTGGGCTGCACTAAAATTGGGGCTTCAGTCAAATAAGTTTTCAGTTGATCAAAACTTTTCTGACATTTTTCCGTCCATTCGAACCTAATATCTTTTTGAAGTAGCTTCGTCATGGGTGTGGCTATCATCGAGAAACCTTTTACAAACCGTCGGTAGTAACCGGCGAGTCCCAAAAAGCTCCGAACCTCAGTAATATTTCTCGGAGGCTTCCAGTTAAGTATGGCTGAAATTTTGCTCGGGTCAACTCGAATACCCGATACGGATACCACATGACCCAAGAAGCTAACCTCTTTTAACCAGAACTCACACTTACTGAACTTAGCATATAACTGCTTATCCCGTAAAATTTGCAGCACTAATCTCAGGTGCTCAGCATGTTCGGTCTCATCTCTTGAATAGACCAAGATTTCATCAATGAACACAACTACGAACCGGTCCAAATACTGTCTAAAGATTCGATTCATCAAATCCATAAATACCGCAGGGGCATTTGTGAGCCCAAACGGCATCACTAAAAACTCGTAGTGGCCGTATCTCGTTCTGAAAGCAGTTTTGGGTATATCCGAATCTCGAATTCGCAACTGGTAATAACTCGATCTTAAATCTATCTTTGAAAACACTGAGGCTCCCTTTAGTTGATCAAACAAATCATCAATACGCGGTAACGGATATTTATTCTTTATCGTCACTTTATTCAGCTGACGATAGTCAATGCACAACCTCATAGTTCCGTCCTTCTTTTTCACGAACAATACTGGTGCACCCCAAGGTGAGAAACTTGGTTGAGCGAAACCTCTATCCGTCAACTTTTGCAACTGAGCTTTCAGTTATTTTAACTCGGTTGGTGCCATACGATACGGAGCTATCAAAATTGGCGTAGTTCCAGGTACAAGCTCAATACCAAACTCTACCTCCCAAACAGGTGGTAAACCCGGTAATTCTTCAGGAAAAACATCCGGGTATTCACAAACCACCGGCACAGATTCGGGTTTCTTTTCTAATTCTTTGTCATCAAGTACATACGCAAGGTATGCTTCGCACCCTTTTCTTACATATTTCTGGGCCAACATTGCTGATATTACAGCTGGCAACCCCTTTAAGTCCATAGACTCAACTCGGATTATCTCGTTATTTGTGCACCTCAAATCAATAGTCTTGCTTTTGCAATTCACAACCGCATCATGCACGGTCAACCAATCCAAACCAAGAATAACATCAAATTCATCAAACGGAAAAAGCATCAAGTCCGCCGGAAAACAGGAATCTCGAATTACTAGGGGGCATTTCTTACACACTTTGTCGACAAGCACGTAACGACCCAAGGGATTTGACACCCGAATTACGAACTCAGTAGACTCAATAGGTACAGTCTTACTGGATGCTAAGGTTTCGCATATATAAGAATGAGTAGAACCAGGGTCAATCAAAGCAATCACATTAGTATCAAAGAGAGTAAAAGTACCGGTAATAACATCTGGCAAGGAAGCATCCTCGCGTGTGCGTATAGCATAAGCCCTAGCAGGAGCACGAGCCTCAGATCTGGTCGTAGCATCTCTAGATCCTCTCTGACCACCACTAGCATTTCCCGTGTTTCTAGATGGTCTACCTTGAGCAGTGGTAGCACTCGGTTTCCCACTCAGATTTACATTCTGTTCAGACAATCTCGGGCAATCTTTGATAAAGTGGTCAACTGACCCGCACTTGTAGCAGGAGCGGTCATGGAATCTACAACTTCCAGAATGCCATTTGCCACAATACTGGCACTCCGTTCTATCTCGACAATCATTTCCCACACTGGCGACCGAAGTGACTCGTGCACTCGAAAGGGGTCGATCGCGATCTCGTCTAGAAAAGCCCGAAGTGTCTCTAGACCGGCCTAAGCCATCTCTAAATTTCTTCGATGACTGTGGGAAGGGCTTCCCCAAAGACCTCTTACGAAACTCCCCTGCTCCCACCTCAGCTTTTCTTTTCTCCATACTGAGCTCCTCGGCTTTGCAAGCTCGCTCGACAAGTGCCACAAATTCTCGGATTTCCAAAATGCCAACATACAGCTTTATATCATCATTCAATCCATCCTCGAAACGTTTACACATTACGGCTTCTGAGGAAATGCATTCTCGTGCGTATCGGCTAAGCCTTATAAACTTTCGTTCATAGTCGGTAACCGACATGGAACCTTGTTTAAGTTCAAGAAATTCCTTCCGTTTTTGATCCATAAATCTCTGACTGATATACTTTTTCCGAAACTCGGTTTGGAAAAACTCCCAAGTTACTTGCTCTCTAGGCACAACAGAAGTCAACGTATTCCACCAATAGTAGGCAGAATCATGTAGCAAGGAGATAGCACACTTTAGGCACTCATCGGGTGTGCAAGATAGCTCATCGAGTACCCGAATAGTGTTGTCCAACCAAAATTCAGCTTGCTCGGCATCATCACTATCCGTAGCCTTAAATTCAGTAGCCCCATGTTTTCGAATTCTGTCAACTGGGGGCTTATTTGACCTTATTTGGTCAGATACCGGAGGTATGGTAGGTGCGGGGGTTGTGTTTGTCGGGAATGGAGGTTGTGGAACAGCCGTATTAGTTCGAATGTATTGGTTGAACCAATCATTCATCACGCTATAGAAAGCTTGTCTAGCTTCATCATTCGGGTTACTAGCATTAGGTTGAGAGTCCGTCAGCGATGTCCCTTGTGCGGGAGCAGGCGCTACACTCTCAAGATCATCAGCTACCGCTCGGTCGGGATCGAGATCCATTACTATAAATAAACACATTTGCAAATGTCAGAAATCACCACACTATCAAATAATCACATAAAATGGCATGTATAGCTAAACCCAACGCATTACGGTAGTCCTAGAATCGACTAAACCGTAGCTCTGATACCAATAAAATTGTCACACCCCGTACCCGAGACCGTTGCCGGATTCGAACACGAGGTGCTAACCGACTTAATTCATTTACTTTTACAGTCCATTTTAAAAATTTCCAGGCAGTTGGCTAACTGTGTCACTGTCACCTTAAAAATCATATCTTGAGTTCTAAAACTCGAAAATCAGTTTCGTAATTTTTCCCTGAAACTAGACTCATATTTCCATCTACATATTTGTTTCTAGAATTTTTGGTTGGGCCAATTAGTACAGTTTATTAGTTAAAGTCTCCCCTGTTACAGGGTGCGACTACACTGACCTTCATGCATTAAAATTTGGATATCTCCCTGTACAGGGCTTCAATACTGATTCCGTTTGTTTCTATAGAAACTAGACTCAAAGAGAAATCTATACATATATGGCATGACTTCTAAATGTCTCTGTTTAATTTATAATGAATTTCCAAAGTCAGATCAAGGGATCCAGAAACCGTTCTGACCCTGTCTCACGAAAACTTTAGCATCTCATAATATACTATTCATATGAATGTTTTGTTACTTTCCTATGAAAATAGATTCATCAAGGTTCGATTAAATAATTTATTCACCATTTAATTCCATTCCTACTATTTTTAGTGATTTTTCACATCCACATCACTGCTGCTGCCAGCATCTATTTTTAAGGTAAACTTTACCTATTTCATGATCCTTCATGGATCAACTAGAGTTTGTCATACATATATCAAAAGTGATCATGAATAACCATTCCCATTGCTAACCATTGCTAACATTTTCATACCTCTCGACGGACAACATACAAAACGACTATAATGCTATGATCAAAGTATATTTAAGCCATTTTCGCATGGCTATCCAAATTTACACAATACCGAAGGGTTCATGACCAACAACAAAAGGGTGGTCCTATACATGCCATTTCAAAGTTCAACCAAAAGTATACCAAAAGGAGCTTTGATAGTGTGGGCAACTTCGACTTCAAAATCCCGAGTCCGATAGCTGAAGAACCAAAATCTATAAAACAGAGAATCAAAGAAACGGAGTAAGCATTAAATGCTTAGTAAGTTTTGAGCAAAGAATTTAGACACAACCAAAGTATAGCATTAATGTAGCTAAACAGATAATTTCATATGCACAAATTTTCAATATCATACTTACTTCACATTACCAACCCTTATATTCATACACAAAGATCAACTTAGCCAAAGGCCGGTAGCTCATTTATCAACTGAGCGAATACTTATTTGTAAGGGCTCAACTAATTCAAAGCACATACGAAACATACCTCAATGTTGGGATGTTACAAGCGTATTAACTGAAATTTTTACAGCAAGATCGTTCATTCTCGAATCACATACCTTCGGAATTTAACCGGATATAGCTACTCGTTCAAATGCCTTCGGGACATAGCCCGGTTATAGTAACTCGCACAAATGCCTTCGGGACTTAACCCGGATTTAGTAACTCGCACCAATGCCTTCGGGCTTAGCCCGGAATTAGTAACTCGCACAAATGCCTTCGGATCTTAGTCTGGATATGGTCACTTAGCACAAAGCCTTCGGGACTTAGCCCGGACATCATTCGAATAACCATGCACATTTAACAATAAATCATGACACATTCGTATTTCATTTTCATTAGCAAAACTCAAACACAAGACACTTATCACTCTTGCAATTTCGGCTCAATAGCCACACACAAAGAGCATGATTTTGATTTGCTTAAAACATGATCTAATCAAATCATAATTTAAGCTCTATTACTCAAGAACTTACCTCGGATGTTGTCGAACGATTTCGATGGCTATTCGACCACTTTTTCCTTCCCTTTATCGGATTTAGATCCCCTTTGCTCTTGAGCTTAATTAAACAAATAAATTGATTTAATCATTTGATCATCGAAAAGAGGAACACAAGGCACTTAGCCCATATTTATACATTAGACATTAAAGTCACATACATGTGAAATCATGCATCAACTCAACATATTAACCCACACTCCCTTTTAGCCGATTGTCCTAACCAAGATAAAGGCATCAATATGCTTGCCTCTAACCGAATGCATGCAACACTAATCTTCTCATGTGGTCGAGTATGCATGTATATGTTGAGGCCAATTATATGCTTAATACTTCCTACAAGTATGGTTACTTGTATTGGTTATATACCGTTTCGTTTCAAATTCAAAACTCGGCTAATACGCATTTATACACTAGTAATCAAATACTAACATTTTGCATTTTATCTTACTACCATTTCACATCTACTTTCTACCATGGCCGAATGCATCAAGACACCATTTACCCTTGCAAGGCATAAATTTCATCATCAAAACTAACAAGCTTATAATCCCATGACCGAAACCTCTAACAACACCAATTAAAATACTTCATGGGTTTGAGGTAAAACCAAGAAAGAAACTCATGAATATCGAGATATAAGCACTAACATTGTTCATCTAGATTTAGCATGACACAACATCCATCACCCTTATATTTACCATAGCCAAAAACCTTACTCATTCCAAAAATTCAAATCTCAACTTGGTCACAAAAATAACTTGATATCTCACCAACACAACATCAACACCAAGCAAGAATGATGCATCCATGGCCGAGTGTCATTTCCATGACATAGCACGATTTAGACCATGGGCTAGGTAGAACTCAAGCTAACAACTAAAACATGCATGCATCTCATGGAACATCATCAAACATACCTTAGCCTAGTTACATGCATGGCCGAATCTCTTCAACCTTTCTTCTTCCTTCCTCCTTAAAATTTTCCGCCAAGGATGAACCAAAGGATGAACACTTTTTTTTTGTTTTTCTTTCCTTCAACTCACGGCAATGGGGGGGACAACCACACACATCCTTTTTTTTGTTTCTCATCCTACTAACACTAATATTTTATTGCCCATGCTCTTTATTTTATTAATCCTTACATAATGCATTACCCCAACATGTTTATGACATGTTTTTAGCCATAACATCTTGTCCACCCATGCTCATGGCCGGCCACTACATATTAGGGGGGGAAAATTGACATGCAAGTCCTCCCTTTTGATTACATGCACTATTAGGTCCTTGTAGATTAGTCTATCACATTTCAAAAATGTCACCCATAAGTCCTTTTGACTAAATTCACATGCAATTTACTAAATCGAAGCCTAAAACTTTCACACCTTCATAATCACATATTTTAGACAATAAATATCACATTCAAATAATTTGGTGACTCGGTTTAGCGGTCCCAAAACCGCTTTCCGACTAGGGTCACTTTAGGGCTGTCACACATCCGGTGTGCAAGAAAGCTTATTAAATACCCTGATAGAGTTCTCAAGCCAAAACTCTACCCTCTCGGGATCATCGTCAACAGTGGCTCTAAATTATTTAGCCCATCGTTTTAGAATGTTATCAACTAGAGGCTTGTTAGTCTTAACAATTCCACATCTTGGGGAGCTAAGGGAATCGGTTGGGGGATAAGTGGGGGTGAAGGATGTTGGGCAACCGGATTTGTTCGAACAAACTCGGCAAAACACTCATTCATCCTTTGGAAGAAGGCTTCCCTACCCTCTCCTCTCTGGCTAACCGTTACTGGTCTACTTTCAGATGGCGTTGTCCTTCCGGGGGGAGCCAGCGCATTACTTTCAACATCATCAGCTACATCTCGGTTGGGATCCATTTACAAGATGAAAACACAATTTAAATTTTCAGGAGTCGTCACACTATCACAAATTAAATATGGCATGTATAGCTAGACTCTCTCACACGCTACGTTAGTCCGAGAATCGACTAAACCATAGCTCTAATACCACTAAATGAAACACCCATTATCCGTATTCGATGCCATAATAAGATACGAGGCATTACCAAACTCACATCGTAAGAAAACATACAATTTCGAGTCATAAATTTCATCCAAATTAAAACCATTTGCATTCAAACATAAAGTCCCTAATATGAGCCTACGAGGCCCAAATCATGCTTTGAAAGTGGTTCAGGACTAAACCGAGAACTAGGGGAATTTTTACAAAGTTTAAAATTTTTTTACTATGAACAGGGGTCACACGCCTGTGTGGTTTGGGACACGCCCATGTGGGCAGGCTGTGCGGTTACACATGCCCGTGTCCCTAACCCATGTAACTCTCTGTTTTTCAATGCATGAACAATTTGAGATCACATGACCAAGTCACACACCCGTGTGCTAGGACGTGTGGTTAATTTAATTTTCATGAAGTAGGTGCAGACTTCACACGATCGGGACACACGCCCATGTCTCTGCCCATGTCTCTACCCATGTGCTCAATTCTGAGCATTCTGTTTCTCAAAATTAAGGTGCAGGGGACACATGGCCGGATCACATGCCCATGGGGCAGACTGTGTGTCACACATGGCCTAGACACACGCCCGTGTGTCTGCCTATGTGGACAAAATAAAGGCTACTTCCAAGCCATTTGTCACCCTCATTTACACTTACACACACAAGTTCAAGGCATAATTCATAGCACACTTGGACAACTAATACATCCACAAACAAGGCCAATTCATGTCATTTTAATATCCACACTCAACATATTTACAACATCATATTTTACCACACCAAACTCACATGCAACAAGTACCGACACAAATACTTTTATTATGCATGATTCTCCATAAATTTCATAGCATACCAATGAGCCAATCTCAACTACTCAACAACAAAACCATTAAGTCACATTCAATCATTCTCCAAACATTTATAGACCAGATTACACATGAGATAATTGCATGCATGCATATATAAATATATATAAGCTTACAACCAATTCAACCAAAATAAGCCAAGTTACATGGCCAAATACCATATCAAGCCCTTGATAATTACAAGCCAATACATTTGGCCGAATCATAATGACACATATAACAAAATGACCAAGTCCCTATACATGCCATATTCTCGAAATGTTTAAAATCATCGGTACCCAAAATACAGTTCAATAATGTGATATGATCTTTGACGATTTCCAACCCGAGCTAGCTTGGTGACACTATAAAACATGGAAAATAAAACAGAGTAAGCTATATAGCTTAGTAATCTCGTATAAAAGAAATAAGCTAACCTTACCATACATTAACATGCAAGTAATACATCACAAGGAAATGTAATTTACCATATTCTCATGATAAAAAATCACTACCATCACAAACTTACCTTAAATTTGTCACTTCGCGAATTAATAACCATAAGCTTTAAGTACATGTAACACCCCTTACCCGTATCCGACGTTGGAACAGGGTACGAGGCATTGTCAGACTTAAACACAAGCAAACACACATTTCCAAGCCACAAATTCTCGTCCAAATTAAAACTCTTTGCAAATACTCATAAAGTCTCTATTACGAGCCTACGAGGCCCAAAACATACTTTGAAAGCAGTTTAGGACTAAACCGAGAACTTTAGAAAATTTTACGACACTTAGAGAATTTTTTTCCTAAAACAGGGGTCACAGCCAGTGTGGGCAGGCCGTGTGCTCACACACGCCTGTGTCCCTAACCTGAGTAACTCTCTATTTGTCACCCAAGAATAAATTGAAGTCACACGGCCAAGACACATGCCCGTGTTCTGAGGCCATGTCCTTCACACAGCTGAGACACACAGTCGTGTCTCATGCCTATGTGCTCGATACTGAGCATTGTGTTTTGCGACAATGTAAGTGCAAGGCACACATAGCCGGATCACATGCCCATGGGGCTGACAGTGTGTCACACACAACCTAGACACAAGCTTGTGTGTCTACCCGTGTGGACAAAAACAAGGCTATTTACCAAGCCATTTTACCACCCTCACTTGCACATATCTACTGAACATCACATGGCACAAACTCAAGCATTAAGAGTAACCAATTAATCACAACTAAGACCATAACATGTCATTCTCATGCCATTTTTAAACATGCTTAAAACATCAACCTTTCTACATCAAATTTTGCAAGTTTCTACATTCACAAATGACATTAATACAAATATACTCATAACCAATATTAGCCAGCTTCCTAGGCTATAGACAAAATGAACCATGAACCACTATAAGCCAACACATATGACCCAAAGACCAAGTCCCTATATATGACATAACTCAAAATACTTGAATTTATCAATACCCAAAATGATAGCTTGATAGTGTGATAGGATCTATAGCGATCTCCAACTCCAGCTAGCTTGACGGCTCTATAAACCTTGTGAAAGGAATGGGGGTAAGCTATATAGCTTAGTAAGTCCGTACGAAAATAATAAGCAATTCTTATAAATCTTTTATCAAGTCCAACAATTTAAACACAAGATAGTACTAATAGCTATGAATTTCACAATTATAATTTTATTCAGTCACAATGTTTACTATATTAACTTATAAGCATAATTTAACATATCTTGGCATTAGCCTAACAACTGTAATCTCTCCTTTACAACAGATTGCCACAGTCAATCAATCATTTCAAACCTCATAATATGCATACACATTTATTACGAGTATTCACATCTGAAGTATATATTTTAACATTTTTCACTTGTTTAAAGCTCATATCTTCTCATACTTCCAAAATCATTTCACCAGGCAATTATGCCAATCTTTCCTTTTTCTTATATCCAATAAATCGCAATTTGTGTGAATAAAACATATTATATCATAACTCAATTTGGCCCTGAAGCCAACCATATGATCCTCAACCAAATTTATCATGAATTTCATACGTCACAAGTACAGGCCAATAATCATAAGGCTTTCACAAAAGTATTCTCATGGAGACCATGAACTCGCAATATCATGAAGTTAATGCTTATAAACTTATGTACATACCTGTACAAATTCATAACACTTACATACTCTTTCTCTTCTTTGACGTACCTATTGAATTTCTCATTGAACCACTTGGAATACAAAAAGATACTCGAGAATCTCATACACTCAGTACTATACCAATGCCATATCTTAGATATGGTCTTACATGTAATCTCGTATCGATGCCAACAGCCCAGCTATGGTCTTACATGAAGTCTCATATCGATACCATATCCCAGATATGATCTTACACAAAATCTCATATAGATTCCATATCCCAGATATGGTCTTACTGGTAATCTTAGTAACCTTAATGTCATGACATTAGTATCCTATCTATTCCTAAGGTTCAACCGAGACTTTCATTGTATCGAACCTCTATCGGTCATTTCCATAGTGTCGTACTCAATAACATTCACATTTTATTTCAAGAATATAGCATTTACCAAAATCATATCAATTAAACAATTATACATATATAATTTAATGCTTATTAAACATACGAACTTACTTCAGCATAAAAATGGCGAAAAAGGTCTAACCGTTAAATACTCGTTTTCCCCCGTTCTAATTTTGAACCTCATTCTTTTATCTATAATATCACATTTAACTTATTTAATCATTATACTATTCAAGTCAGCCCAAAATCACATTATGACAAAATTACATTTTTGCCCCTAAAGTTTCACATTTTTACATTTTAGTCTTTAGGCTCGTAAAATGAATTTCATCAAATTTCTTCATTACCCAAGCCTAGTTGAATCTCAGCCCACATTTTTCACTAAATCACACTTTTACTACTTATTTTATAACTTTTACAAATAGGTCCTTTTAGGCATTTTCACCAAAAATCACTTAGCAAAAGTCGTTTATTAAACATCAAACTTGTGTAATCTACCATTAAACATCAAAATACAGAAATATCCATCATGGGTAAAATTTTAGACTTTGATTATATCTTAAATTAGTGGTAGAAATAGATAGATCATGTTGCAAGGATTTCAAAAACATAAAAATCAATTAAAAAGGGGTTAGAACGGACTTACAATTGAGCTTAGAAGTTTGAAAAACCCTATCCATGGTTTATCCTTGTAAAATTCGGCTGTGGGAACAATATGGAAAAAATTTAGCTTTTAATTTGGCTCTTTAATTCATTTAATTACCAAATTACTAAAATACCCGTAATGAAAAACTTTAGAAACATACCTAATCATGTCCATTTTTTTCCAACAACTTAACCAATGGTCTAATTACCATTTAAGGACCTCCAATTTAAAATTTCATGGCAATTAGACACCTCTAGCATGTAGAACTCAACTTTTGCACTTTTTACAATTTAGTCCTTTTGACTAAATTGAGTTGCTCAAACGTCAAAATTTTCAAATGAGATTTTCATGAAATCATTCCATAAAATTCTAGACCATAAAAATAAAATAAAAATAAACTTTTCTACGTTAGATTTATGGTCCCGAAACTACTATTTCGACTAGACCCAAAATCGGGCTATTACAGTACATAACTGTACCACCTCGAAATAATTTCCAATGAACCACTCAAAATAATAAATTCAGATACTCAGGAAACCTTGCACACAAGGTGCCACATGTGTAGCCATTTCTACCTCTTTCTCATATCACATACATGCTTGCTCTCGAGCCAACAATGAGTCTACTCACACAAGCTATCAGTCGAGACGTAGCTACACGGTGCTGCTCACACAAGTTGTCAAGTAACTGCAACATATGCTAGTATACTCAGGCACCGGTAGGGCATACAAGACCAACACTCGGAATCACATAACATAAAACCCTAGTGACATGTCACTCGTATCTTAACCTATTCCTAAGGTTCGATTGAGATTTCTCGCTTGTCAAAACGTCGTCAAATGTGTCCGTAAGATCGATTACACAATTCATGCATAAATTAAAGCATTTAAAATACATTTAAAGTAAAGCTTATTTAACATACGAACTTCCCTCGATTACAAAAATAGCCAAAAGGACCTATTTGTCAAATACATTGTTTTTCCCCTAATATAGACCCGAACTTCATTTTTCTTGATCTATAATACCACATTTAACTTATTTAATCATCAGATTTTTCAATTCAGCCAAAAAACACATTATGAAAAATTTACATTTTTGCCCCTAACTTTTCAACATTTTACAATTTAGTCCCTAGGCTCGTAAAATGAATTTCATTCAATTTCATCACAACCCAAGCCTAGCCAATTGTTGTTTGTACTCATAATAGCCCACAATTGTAATTTATTCACACTTTTCTACAAATTTTATAGGCTTTTACAAATAAGTCCCTATTTGACCTTTTTACCTAAAATCACTTTACAAAAGTCGTTTAAAAAACATCAAACATACATTTTCTACCATAAAACATCAAAATACAAGCATATTCAACATGGGTGAAATTTTAAACTTTAACTTTCTCCCAAATTAGTCCTTGAAATAGCTAAGTCAAGTTACAACGATCTTAAAAATGTAAAAATTGTTAAAAATGGGACAAGAACAGACTTACAATCGAGGTTGAAAGCTTGGCCAAATCCTAGCTATGTCTTCTCTTGCAATTTTCAGCTATGGGGGACTAAATTGAATAAGATGGTGTAACACCCCTCACCCGTATCCAACACCGGGATAGGGCTCGAGGCATTACCGAAACTTTAACATTCACAAACATACAAAATCGGGTCACTAATTTTGCCCAAAATTTAAAACTTTTAGAACATAAGCATATCGTCCCTTATACAGGCCGTCGAGCCTATAACCTACATTAAGGTGTTCGGTACAAAATCGAAAATATTCGGTAAACTTTGGGCGACTTAGTAAATTTCTAGCTTTAGAATGTCACACGCCCGTGTAGGTGGGCTGTGTGGACTCACACGCTCGTGTGACCTAGGACACGCCTATGGCTTTAACCCGTGGGCAACACTAACTTTTAGGCATAGCCAAGACTCACGCCTGTGGGCTCACCCCGTGTCCAAAACTTGAGCATTCTGTTAAAATAACATGGCCCAGACACACGCCCGTGTGTCCTACCTGTGTGCTAATTTGACTTAAAGTTTTAGGTGCAGGGGACATACGGCCTAGACACACGCCTATGTGTCTAACCATGGGGACCTTAATAGGCTATTTCCCAAGCCTTTGGTCACCCCTTTCTACTACTTGTGCCTAATGGTTACCAAGTTTGAGAGAAAACATGATTATACACTTGTAAATAATCTTAATGAAAATAGTTGTATGGAAACCTCATATAATTGGTTTCATACATAAATGGTTATTTCCTATTTAATGTCATGGGTTCCCATATTACATTTATCCATTTGAAATTGGCTCATTCATGTGATTCATCGCCAATTGATAGCAACCCACCATTTGTAATTAAAACCATGCATAACATCGTAGGTCATGGCCTACTTAAATTAAGGCAATATTCATGGCCATATACAAAGAGATAAACATAATTTTTACATGCCTTTACTGGGCAAATTAAATGACACATATAACAAAATACTCGAAAATACTATACATGCCATTGAACAAAATAAATAGAGTCTTTATACCAAAGCTTGTTTAGTTAATAGTGTGTTGCTTCTCCAACCGTCTTCCAATCCTTATGAGTCATCGAGCTTTGTAAAACAGGGAAAAAGAGAGGGGTAAGCATTTTCATGCTTAGTAAGCTCGAATAATCAAAGGGTAAACTTACCGAGTAATTAGCATACATCCATACTTAAATCATGAAATCAATCAATGAGTTAGTCACATAATCATGTATCATGTAATTTAACTAGATGAGCTCATCAATCAAAATTTCATTCATACATGTATCCTACGTTAATCTCATTAGGTTTCTAGGAAATCTCGATGGAATGCCCAATATCCGTCAATTCATTCAAATGATCTTTCCATATATGCACTCCCACGAACCTCACATCATATGCCGGGATTATCAGTCCAGGCTAAATCTCCCATTGTATGGACTCATAAGGTGATGTCGGGATTGCCAGTCCAGGCTAAATCCCTTATAGACATACACCCTTATTGAGCTCAGATCTGAATTACTAGTCCAAGCTAAATTCAGATCCTAATCGGATTACCCGTCCGGGCTAAATCCTTACTGTAACACATGCAGGATCTCCTACCACATGTAAAACATGGTTTATCCATCAAATTTCCTTTTAACCTCAACCGAGACGGTTATCATCAAGTCATTATCAAAGATACATTTCATGCATTTTCATGCCATTAATAATGCAATCATCATACATTCATAAATCATACAATCATGCATAGTAAGGGTTTACTTTAAGTTATCCAAACTTACATGGTAATAGTTTCAGAGCTATGTTTCGATTATTTCGAAACCTTGCGTTTACCTCGATTGACCTCTGAAATTTGTTCCTCAGGGTCTATAACAATAAATTTAACTCATTAATACCCCACATAATACATTTTAAGTTTAATATCTACCCCTGATCCAAATGACCGTTTTGCCCCTAACCTTTGGCATTTTCACGATTTAGTCCCTAGGCTCGTATAATGAAACACATGCAATTTCTATTTTACCCAAGCCTAACCGAACATTTTTCTCTCTTATGGCAACCCACAATTTTCATTATTTTCCTCATTTCTACCACACATTTACATCTTTTGCAAAATAGTCCCTATAAGGGTTTCTCACGAAAACCAACTTGGAAAAGATGTTTAACACACATTTATCTTTCATATTGCTCCATATTCCATCAAAATACCAATAACGCATGCATGGGTAAATTTTTGAACTTGAACCCTAGCATGAAATATGGGTAGAAATGGAGAGAACAAGCTACTGGGATTTCAAAAATACAAAAACATGAAAAACGGGGCTTGGGAACACTTACCGTTGAGCTTGAAAATTGAAGAAACCCTAGCTATGGTGTCCTCCAATTTTTGGCTGCTATGGGAAGAAGATGAGCATATTTTTGCTCCATTTTTCCCTTTTTATTTTATTACAATGACAAATGACCAAAATGCCCTTATACCCTTTCTTTAAAATTTCATCCATGCAAGCCCATTTTTGTCCAAAATTTTAGAATTTGGGCAAATTGATCTCTAGGACCTTGTAATTCATAATCTATAGCAATTTCATACAAATTGCTTCTAGAATCCAGGTTTTTCAATTTATTCAATTTAGTCCCTAATTTCCAATTGGACACCTTATACTTAGAATTTCTTCATGAAACTTTAACACATGCATATACTCATATTCTAAGCCTCATAATAATCATAAAATAAATATTTTGATGTCGGATTTGTGGTCCCGAAATTACTATTCCGACTAGGCCCTAATTCGGGATGTTACAGATGGACATTTTTATTTGTTAATTGTCTTTATTTGACAAATTACTAAAATGCCCTTAATGCATAACCTTAAAATTTCACCTAGCCATGTCCATTTTTGTCCATACTATAATGGTCTAATTACCATTTAAGGACCTCCAATTTAAAAATTCATAACTATTTACTACCTTTAGCCTATAGAACTCAAATTTTGCACCTATTACAATTTAGTCCTTCTAGTCAAAATGAGTACTCAATCGATAAAATTTGTTAATGAAATGTTCACAAAATTATTCTATCATGCTGTAGACCTTAAAGAAATAATAAAATAAATATTTCTACTTTAGATTTGTGGTCCCAAAACCACTTTCCAATTTGACCCAAAAACGGGCTACTGTATTATACCACATAGGCTTTCTTTCATATTATGCCTCACAGGCTTTCTTTTATATTACACCACACAAGCTTTCTTTCATATTACGCCACACAGGCTTTCTTTCATATTACACCACACAGGCTTTCTTTCTTGACGTGTTTACAATATGAATTTGCCTAAACTGACGTTATGTGAGGTTTGCCCATCATTGTATTGGGAGATGTAGAGAACCCCATTGAGTAATAACCTTCCTTTAATTCCTTTCATATAATGCCATAGCCTAGCTATGGTCTTAAACAATATGGTGTCATGGCCATGGACTTTTTCTTTTAGAGATCGTGTTTAAAGTTCTGACGGATCCCTTTAAACAACAGACATAGACTCACTTCACAAGCCATTCATGCACTAACACAAATCACACTCATCTTCTAACAGATCATACCCCATGACACACATTCGTGACATGTATGTCTGAACCTAAACTTCTCAGATTCCATATCATAATATGCATTCTATTTCAACAATTACTCATACAGTTATATTACCATCATACTATACTTTTCTAGCTTCAGTTTCATTATTTAATCAGTTTCTACAGAATTAGTTCATGCAAAAGTTAGCTTAAAAACTCACCTAACATCCACAAGTAGCAGCTTGAACTATAGATCCAACAAGAAACTGTAACTACCACTGCTTAAGAAATGTAAGAGCATCATCATGACCCATTCTTAGCCCTTTTCCTATAAACAGAAACCCGAATAATCCTTCATATAAGGATTTACTTCCTCATCTTACTATTTAGATGTAACACCCCTAACCCATATCCGTCGTCGGAATAGGGTTATGAGGCATTACCGATCAAAAGCACAATTCCAAACATTGACATATACACATGAATGAGTCCCGAAAATCATTCAAAATTTATTTCATGAACTGACATAACACTTATATATTGGAGACATTTCATATCATACTTATTCATATAGTCATATCATTCACATGCAATAAAATGTATTATAACATTCAAATACTAAAAACATTTATGGACTTCAACAAGCAGGTATGGTATAATCTACATGATTATTCAACTATTATAAATACATGAGTATACGCTAACTTTCTAAATTAACTGCTAATGATATCATTACTCAACCCAAACTCAAACATCATTCAAATACATAATATCAAATGAATTTATACTTAAAATCAATTGACAACACATTATACAAATAAATATCCTAATAAATACTTATAGCATGACTAATCCAATTTGTACAGAATATTTAATTACAAAGAAAACAATCACATAAGTCACATAGTTCTGTCAAACATTTAAGCATGTTAATACTATGAAATAGATCATTTATGAAACTAATCTTTAAAACTTAATGAATGTTTTATCATAGTGACCAAATATTCACAACTATATATATATAAACTTCATACTTATCAAAGAGCATAAATCTTAACTAAATTTCCATTACCCATATTTTAAATCATTTTATCTTATAATGATATAATTCAAATGATACATCAAACCCCTTCAGTACATGCATAATCACAAATGACGAACCATAGATAGCTCAAAAAGAAATATTCATATCTCCTATCTTATAACCGAATGTCCTTACTTCATTTACAGTCGTTTATCTAACATATATACTTATATTAATAGTGTAAATATTGCCATATCAAATAATAACCATATCATGACAAGATTATTTCATGTTCGAACATAATAATCAACCTGTAATTTTCGAAACAAATATAATTCATTGACTTAATACAACCACCTCAATCACATGTAACCTATTCTATGAATACTTTAACCGAGTCACCCATACATTCATTGAAAATCATTACCCATTTACAAAACATAAAAACACGTATCATGAACAACATCACTTCATAAAACTTAGCAATATAACCAAAATAGTTTCAAGCCACAACCAAACATAACCGAAATCAAACATAGAAATTAAGCCATTTTCACATGGCCTTTATACAAAATCAAAATCAACTTTTCAAAAGTATGTTCCAGCCTATACATGCCATACTTCAGATTTAACTATATAATTACTAAAACAGTGGATAGTGTGATGAGCTTTGCTGACGATCCCTGAGTGTAACGCCCCGTACCCGAGACCGTTTCCGGAGTCGAACATGAGGTGTTAACGGACTTAATTCATTACTTAAACAGCTCATACAATTCATTTTAAAATTTCCAGACAAGCTGGCTAACTGCATCACAGTTTCTTTAAAAAATCATATCTCGAGTTTTGAAACTTGAAATCCAATTCTGTAAATTTTTCCTGAAACTAGACTCAGATATATATCTACTAATTTTTTTCTAGAATTTTTGGTTGGGCCAATTAGTACATTTTATTAGTTAAAGTCTCCCCTATTTCAGGGTTCAACTACTCTGACATCTGTGTATTACGAATCAGATATCTCCCTGTACAGAGCTTCAATAACTATGCCGTTTGTCTCTAATAAAACTAGACTCAATAAGGAATCTTTACATATAAAGCATGACTTCTAATTATCTTTTTAAAATTTATGGTGAATTTTCAAAGTCAGAACAGGGGATCCAGAAATTGCTCTGACCCTGTTTCACAAAAATTTAAACATGTCATAAAATATAGCTCATATACCTGTTTCGCTTCTTCCATATGAAAATAGACTCATCAAGCTTCTATTCCATAACTTATTCATTATTTAATTCCATTTCTACTATTTTTAGTGATTTTTCAAATTTATGTCACTACTGCTGTCTAAATCCATTTTATGGTAAATTTTACCTATTTCATGGTTTCCATGGATTAGCTAGCAAATTTGACATACATAACACCAAATATGATCATGATTAGCCATTCCAATGGCTAATCATTACCAAGCATTTCCATACCACTCAATAACCATATCATAAGACCATATATACAAAATGATTATAATGCTATACATGCCATACTCAAAATATACAAGCCATTATGCCAAGATGGTATACGGATAGTGTGAGCGAGCCTCCGACCGTTCCCGATTTCCGAGCTGGCTTTTCAAAACTACAAGGAATGAAAAGGAGGGAGTAACCATAAATGCTTAGTAAGTTCACATGCAAATAGCAAGTAACATAACTATATAAGCAAACATAAAACATCATTTGCATAATCATCACCGAGACATTCATATCACATTCTCATTTATCATCTTACCATATTGTTGTTATATCGATTTTTCAACCCGAGGGTTAAGTACATACCTGTTCAAAGTATTCATTTCAGAACACTTACCAATACGTCCCTTTCATCTTGAGTATTCCTCCATTTCAGTAGAACTTTACCCGTTGAACACATCGAAATATAATTCGGATACATGGAAAGTTTGCACATAAGTGCCACATATGTAGCCAAGCTACCATGTAACCCACCCATAAGCGAACCCGGACTCAAAACAACGAGCTCGGGCGTTCTTATCCATAGGTGAACTCGGACTCAACTCAACGAGTTCGGATGCCTAGTTACATTTCACGAACTCGGACTCAACTCAACGAGTTCGGATGCTCAACCATCCTAGTGACATGTCACTTGTATCCTAATCTATTCCTAAGGTTCAAACGGGCTTTTTCCCTCGATCTCACATTTGCCGTCTTCCATGGAATATCGGAACCGATACTCGGTAGCAATTCATATTTATCAAGTAGTAAACATAATTTGCATATTACTCAACATTAACCACAAAGCATAATATTTCACGATTAAAAATCAGCATATCATATAATTAACATTAATAACTTAAAAATAACATTTATGCTACATTATTTACACATGAACTTACCTCGTATGCGAAAATGGCTCCTTTTACCATTTCGTCCACAACTTGGTACTTTCCCCATTTTAGCCCGAATTTTAGTTTTCCTTGCTCTATCATTTAAAATATAGTCTAATTAGGACTCACATTATTCAAATTGACCCAAAATCATATTTTGGAAAAAATACAATTTTGCCCCTAAACTTTTGTATATTTACACTTTTTCCCCAAAGCTCGTAAATTAAACTTCAGCCTATTTTCTTATGTTTTATGACATGCTGATCATTTTTCCCTTCTATGGCAACATCAAATTCTCACTCTAACATGTACTTATGACTATTAGGTATTTTACCGATTAAGCCCTTTTGCTCGTTTTCACTTAAAACCGAGTAGCACAAGTTGTCTAACATAATTTAAAACCTCATATTCTATCATAAAACACCAAAATACACAAATTTCACCTATGGGTATTTTTCCAAATATAAACCCTAGGTTAAATTATTGCTAGCATAAGCTAAATCGAGCTACCGGGACTCCAAAAACGTAAAAATCATTAAAAACGAGGCTAGAACGGACTTACAATCGAGCTTGGAAGCTTGAAAAACCCTAGCCATGGTTTCTCCTTGCTATATTCGGCCATGGGGTTGAAGATGAGCAAAATTGGCTTTTAATTTTGTATTTTAATTCATTTTACCCCTAAATGACCAAAATGCCCTTACTACTAAACTTTCCAAAAATTCCATCCATGTCCAATTTTTGTCCATAGACTTAGAAATTAGTAAAATTTCTATTTAAGACCTCCTAATTAATATTTCAAAACAATTTCATACTAGAAACTTCTAGAATGCAAGTTTTGCAAATTATTCGATTTAGTCCCTAATTTCAATTTAAGCACTTTATGCATAAAATTTCTTCACGAAATTTTCACACAATCATGCAATCACATCATAGACCTTAAAATAATCATAAAATAATTATTTCTATCTCGAATTTTGTGGTCACGAAACCACTATTTTGACTAGGCCCAAAATTAGGATATTACAACTCTCCCCCCCTTCAGGGATTTTCGTCCTCGAAAATCTTACTAGAAAAGTGGTCTTCACTTTTAATCTCATATTCAGTGCCGAAGAACTTGCACTTAGACTGTACCTCCAATACATCTCTTCAATTTCTCATATGATCTAAAAGCTTACAGTCTCAACTCTCAACTGTTCTTAAATTTTCAACCCTTCTCAGTTTCCCATGATATCATGACATAAAACCCGGATCTCAACTTGATTTAATGGAGACCGGAATTCCAAGAAATCCAACAATCAAAGAGACCTGAAATTCCATGAATCTGATAAGTAGGAATTCATTCAATATAGATATGATTTATAGATCTCGCCAAACATTTAACAATAGGATACATCACATTTTCCTCTTTCCGCCATAGAAATAATTCTGATATGGCCTCAAGAATAATCCTTCTCATTTCCATCCCAATATCAACACTGACAAGGATAATTTTGATAGATCCCAATGCTCGGCTTTAACCCCTTTAACAACTCCGATTTTATGTAACATCGGATGCTCTAAACTATCACATTACCTCACTGTCTTGAAACACATCACAATTCATACAACAATACATTACTGAAAGTCAGGAAGTCTTTGCTCAATGTAGACTAGTCTAGTTCAGACGCTTCGGTTACCAATATTCTCATCTATCCGAGCTCTGTCAACATGTAATAAACTTTTCAGCTTTCACAAGATGGAAACCTTATCATTCGTAGTGACTTAAACTAATATCCAACTCTTTCTAATAAATATACACTTCTCGTTCAAACTATTTACTCTTTTATCCGTACAAAATGAAATTCTATTATCAGACTTGAAAAAAATAATCCTGACATAATTGTCACATGAAATCTTTCAAATAAATAATTCACCATACCGACTGAAACTCGCGCTTTTATCACCTATGCCTTTACTGATGTCAAATCCTTATATAGAAATTAGAAAAAAATCCCAATACTAAAATCACCACATTACCAAGATCAAATTAGAAGTATAGTCAAATTTTACATGATTATCACGAGTTGAAGAACCCACTTCGAACATGAGTCGTAATTGACAAATTATGGAACAAAGATAACAAGAAAACCGAATAAAGAAATCCAAGATAGAGACACCCGGAATAAAGAAATCCAGAATAAAGAGATCTAGGATAAAGAAACCCAAGATACGATACTATGCCGGAGAATCGAAAACCAAACTCATAGAGAAAATACGGAATACCCCGATAATTCTTCAAAGAAAGAAAGTCCAGAAGAAGACATCACTTAATCCCACTGAAATCAAATATAACAAGATCAATATATCTTCCCATACATATATATCAGATGAAGCATCAAGTAGAAGAAATAGAATCATAATATCATACGTATTCTCTCATCAATTCTTATCAGACGAAATGAAATAGAATACCCGATGAAATAGAGCAATATAAATTATAAACCAGTCAGACTACCAATGCTTTCATCCAACACCAGAATTAGAAGACATTCCCATATAACAAGAATTTCTTCAGAAGATCAATAGTAATAGAAATATTTCTGAGAATGGGTAAACACATAGAACATCTCAAAAGAGACTGCTAAATCTGTCCAGTCATAACTGTCACACTCAGATAGTTCACATTTCAATTATCATTTCCCCAACTAGTTCTGCCGTCACAAATTTCATATTAAACCATTCACTAAAGAAGGCCAGTTCTGAATAAATTTCGATTTACACTTTTCTCGACCTTGCACCTGAGTAATTCGGTTTACCAAGGATAATTCCTTTTCTAACTGGGACAGTGCATAACTCCAATAATTTTTACGTCAATCCGATACTTTACTGGCTCTGACTTTACTTATCAGCTCATTTTCAATCTCTAATCATACTTATAATTATTCTATCACTGTACTCTTTAGGTTCTCAACCGGAAACTTATTCAATACAAATATCATGAAATTCCATTAGAAGTACCACTTCGGTAAGGGGGAGGGGTTGTAAGACCTCTGACTCGACTTTCTTATACATACACATATGACACAACTTCCATCATCATAGCAACATCATCAAAATCATGTCATTCATTCAGGCAATGCAACATTCATGTTGGCTTACACAAATTTTCCTATTGTCCATTTAGACAATATACTTATGCATACATTCTATGTTTTCTAGATAGCTTTACTTATCCATTCATTTAATTAAATTAAGTCATGCTCATGACATTATATAAGGCCAAACAAACATAGATATTTGCATCACAATCACAACTTTCATTTTGTGCATCATCATGTACATATCATTACAATCATATAATTCAGTCCAACAATTTAACATAGATAAGTTCATTTCATTATAATCCTTTATCTCATAAAAATTATATATCATTAACATTTATCAACATTCAACGTCCAAATCAAGACAAGGACATTTTCACTCGTATCATAATATTATGACCTTTATTCATACCTCTACTACTTTCTATTTATTCCGTTCATCTTATCAAGTAAGCTACATACACTACATCATATGAGCATTAAGCAAATATGAATATTTATCACATATGTATCATAAACTTTTATTCATACTTTTCTGAGCCGAGACTTATCATAATCATAATTTTACTCAAATACCTTCACATAACATTAAACATGGTTGGTGCAGCTCGGTTGGAGAGTACCCTATCTAAATAAGACGATACTCATACGCGTCGGAAGACATCACACTATCACAGATCAGTGGCATGTATAGCTAAACTTTTACACATGCTAGGTTAGTCCGAGAACCGACTAAACCTGCTCTGATACCACTAAATGTAACGCCCCGTACCCGAGACCATTTCTGGAGTCGAACACGAGGTGTTAACGGACTTAATTCATTACTTAAACAGCTCATACAATTCATTTTAAAATTTCCAGACAAGCTGGCTAACTGCATCACAGTTGCTTTAAAAAATCATATCTCGAGTTCCGAAACTCGAAATCCAATTCCGTAAATTTTTCCTGAAACTAGACTCATATATCTATCTACTAATTTTTTCTAGAATTTTTGGTTGGGCCAATGAGTACAGTTTATTACTTAAAGTCTCCCTTGTTTCAGGGTTCAACTACTCTGACATTTGTGTATTACGAATCAGATATCTCCCTGTACAGAGCTTCAATAACTATGCCGTTTGTCTCTAATAAAACTATACTCAATAAGGAATCTGTACATATAAAGCATGACTTCTAATTATCTTTTTAAAATTTATGGTGAATTTTCAAAGTCAGAACAGGGGATCCAGAAATTGCTCTGACTCTGTTTCACAAAAATTTAAACATCTCATAAAATATAGCTCATATACCTGTTTTGCTTCTTCCATATGAAAATAGACTCATCAAGCTTCTATTCCATAACTTATTCATTATTTAATTTCATTTCTACTATATTTAGTGATTTTTCAAATTCACGTTACTACTGTTGTCTGAATCCATTTTATGGTAAATTTTACCTATTTCATGGTTTCCATGGATTAGCTAGCAAATTTGACATACATAACACCAAATATGATCATGATTAGCCATTCCAAAGGCTAATCATTACCAAGCATTTCCATACCACTCAATAACCATATCATAAGACCATATATACAAAATGATTATAATGCTATACATGCCATACTCAAAATATACAAGCCATTATGCCAAGATGGTATACGGATAGTGTGAGCGACCCTCTGACCGTTCCCGATTTCCGAACTGGCTTCTCAAAACTACAAGGAATGAAAAGGAGGGAGTAACCATAAATGCTTAGTAAGTTGACATGCAAATATCATGTAACATAACTATATAAGCAAACATAAAACATCATTTGCATAATCATCACCGAGACATTCATATCACATTTTCATTTATCATCTTACCATATTATTGTTATATCGATTTTTCAACCCGAGGGTTAAGTACATACCTGTTCAAAGTATTCATTTCACAACACTTACCAATACGTCCCTTTCATCTTGAGTATTCCTCCATTTCAGTAGAACTTTACCCGTTGAACACATCAGAATATAATTCGGATACATGGAAAGTTTGCACATAAGTGCCACATATGTAGCCAAGCTACCATGTAACCCGCCCATAAGCGAACTCGGACTCAACTCAATGAGCTCGGGCGTTCGCATCCATAGGTGAACTCGGACTCAACTCAACGAGTTCGGATGCCTAGTTACATTTCACGAACTCGGACTCAACTCAACGAGTTCGGACATTCGCATCCATAAGTGAACTCGGACTCAACTCAACGAGTTCGGATGCTCAACCATCCTAGTGACATGTCACTTGTATCCTAATCTATTCCTAAGGTTCAAACGGGCTTTTTCCCTCGATCTCACATTTGCCGTTTTCCATGGAATATCGGAACCGATACTCAGTAGCAATTCATATTTATCAAGTAGTAAACATAATTTGCATATTACTCAACATTAACCACAAAGCGTAATATTTCATGATTAAAAATCAGCATATCATATAATTAACATTAATAACTTAAAAATAACATTTATGCTACATTATTTACACATGAACTTACCTCGTATGCGAAAAGGGCTCCTTTTACCATTTCGTCCACAACTTGGTATTTTCCCCATTTTAGCCCGAATTTCAGTTTTCCTTGCTCTATCATTTAAAATATAGTCTAATTAGGACTCACATTATTCAAATTGACCAAAAATCATATTTTAGAAAAATTACAATTTTGCCCCTAAACTTTTGCATATTTACACTTTTTCCCCAAAGCTCGTAAATTAAACTTCAGCCTATTTTCTTATGTTTTATGACATGCTGATCATTTTTCCCTTCTATGGAAACATCAAATTCTCACTCTAACATGTACTTATGACTATTAGGTATTTTTACCGATTAAGCCCTTTTGCTCGTTTTCACTTAAAACCGAGTAGCACAAGTTGTCTAACATAATTTAAAACCTCATATTCTATCATAAAACACCAAAATACACAAATTTCACCTATGGGTATTTTTCCAAATATGAGCCCTAGGTTAAATTATTGCTAGCATAAGCGAAATCGAGCTACCGGGACTCTAAAAACGTAAAAATCATTAAAAACGAGACTAGAACAGACTTACAATCGAGCTTGGAAGCTTGAAAAACCCTAGCCATGGTTTCTCCTTGCTATATTCGGCCATGGGGTTGAAGATGAGCAAAATTGGCTTTTAATTTTGTATTTTAATTCATTTTACCCCTAAATGACCAAAATGCCCTTACTACTAAACTTTCCAAAAATTCCATCCATGTCCAATTTTTGTCCATAGACTTAGAAATTAGTAAAATTTCTATTTAAGACCTCCTAATTAATATTTCAAAACAATTTCATACTAGAAACTTTTAGAATGCAAGTTTTACAAATTATTCGATTTAGTCCCTAATTTCAATTTAAGCAATTTATGCATAAAATTTCTTCACGAAATTTTCACACAATCATGCAATCATATCATAGACATTAAAATAATCATAAAATAATTATTTCTATCTCGAATTTTGTGGTCACGAAACCACTATTCCGACTAGGCCCAAAATTAGGATATTACACTGAGCTTGTAACTTGCTTCAAAATCTATAAAACAGAATCACACTTATACACAGAGTAAGCTTTTATAGCTTAGTAAGTCTTAAGCAAATAAACGATTCAAATTTTATAATCAATTTATTTAAGCTAACCAAAATATATTAAACTCATCATTCCTTAATCTCAAACTACAAAATTACATATATAATACATTTCATACTTCACTTTCCACATTGGCTGAATGTTCAGGTGATCAAATTTACCAAATGTTATTCAACTTTCATAATCAAAATATCATTAAGTAACTAAAAATACATACGCTCAAATACACAAAATCAAGAATCATAATATAACATCATGTACATTTATTACTATTTGGCTAAATAAACATATTATAATCACATATTTATTTCATTTGTATCGAATGCAATTTGTAACAAATAATCAAATTACTCACTTACCTTAATTCAATAAATAACAAGCTAATTCATACCTAGTCATTTAGTTCATTTAACACGTTTGATCACACTTATCGTTGCCCGTTGAACCATTCAGAATTGGATAAGACACTCGGATAATCACACATATCGTACAATGCCAACGCCCTAGACGTGGTCTTACATGTAATCACATATCGATGCCACTGTCCCAAACTGGGTCTTACTCGCACATATATATTGGAGTCAAATATCAATGCCATAGTCTTACTCACACACATAAATCGGAATCCTATGTCATGACATATGTATCCTAACTATTTCTGAGGTTCATACGGGGCTTTCGAACGTCGTATCTCGGTTGAAATGAATTCAGAAATGTAGTAGTCAAGCCTTTTCATATTTGGCCATAAAAAACATAAATCCATACATTTCATAACAGCATATATATATCTAGTATTTAATTACAATTAAACACGTCTATTTGCTTATAAACTTACCTCGGACGATGAAAAATCGGTTCGGATTGACTAGTCGACAACTTTAGTTTTCCCCCGATCTAAATCCGATTTTCTCTTTTCTTGATCTAAATTAATATAAGTTAAACCTATTAAATCAAATATTCAATCAAATTCATCCAAAAACACACAAATGGGAAAATTACACTTTTACCCCTGATATTTCATATTTTTTACAATTTAGTCCCTGCTGCACAAAACACAAAATATGCAAAATCCACAACAAAATAGCTAGGCCGAATCTTCCTTATAATCATACTAGTCCATATATTTCATTTATTTCACATTTTATTCCATCAATTTATTATTTTTGCAATTTAGTCCTAATTACTTAAAATCATCAAAAACTCCAATACAAAACATGTTAATCTAAAACATATCTTTCATATTTCATCATAAAACAACAAAAATCACAAGCTCTGATCAATTATCTAACTCAAAATATTCATCAAAATAAAAAATTCAAGCATGGGTCGGAGAATATTTGAAGCAACGATCTCAAAAACGTAAAAATTATCAAAAACCAAAACCAAACTAACCTTGAATCTGAATCACCAATGGCTGAATACCTAGCTTCTTATTCTTTTCTTTCTTCTTTTATTTTCAGCAAGAACACATTAACATAAAAGCTTATCTTAAATTTTATGTTTTATTACATAATTTACCTTTATACCCTTAGTTTAATTATTTATAATTCACTTACTAATGGCGAAATATGTCCATGCAAAGATTCAAAGGTATATTTGCATTATAAACACTCCATATTTAAAGAACAAACCAATTATACACTTCAACAATTAGTATACCAATTTTGCATTTTACGTGATTAAGTCCATTTATTTAATCGGACACTCAAACGACAAAATTAAATCATGAAAATTTCACGAATATAAATTCACACAAAATAAACAAAGAAAATAATTTTTTAAATATTTTTTTGACTCAAATTCGTGGTCCCAAAACCACCATTCCGATTAGGGTCTAAATCGGGCTGTTACATTAGAACCTTACGATCCTAATCTTTCATAGCATAACATGTAAAGCCATAAAACTTACCTTGTTATAGAGTAACTATTGATAGAGATCTATATCTACATCTCTAGCTTGACGGAGAAAGAAATATTGTAATTTCTTTAAGATTTAGGTAACAATATTTCTTGAGGAAGGAAGAAGAAAAACTCTCTCTTTTTTCCAACCTGAGCATCTATATAAATAACCTAAGCCCTTATTGAAACCTGAACGTGTCTTAAACTTTCAAGATTGCCTTAATGAAATGGTTTACAACTGTAAATGGAAATTCAATATTTTTATATTTTTGGTCCAACCCTTCGTTCCATCCTAACTACCTCGTTAGTACATAACTAACTTGATAACCTAATAAACTGGGCGAACAATACCTTTGGTTATAACCCAATTCACCTAAAAATCATAATTAATTTTACCATTCTTTTCTTCTCTACAACTCAACACATTCGGAGAACTACCTTTACATAATACTATAACGTCAATGATGTGCCCAACCTATAAGTCAAAAGCATCAATTGGGCGAATAGCACTATGCCGCTAAAATTACTTTCAGTTTTCTCGCTAAATTCAGAACTCACAAAAACAGGGTGTTACATTGACTCTGGTGAAATTATAAATAGTGGTAGTGGTGAGATTGACTGTGGCAATTAGATATGTGTTCAAATTCAAATGTGACATCAAAGATGAGGTGAATTATAACGAGAATAGAAAATGATCATTAAAGACAATAATATTTGTTTGTAGTAGAACTTATAACATATTTGGAAGTATAATAAATAATTAAAAATGTATAAAACACTAAAATATGAGTACTTTATTATATATATTTAAATATTTTGATTAATTAATATATATAAAAATATGTAAATTTCTTTATTATATTAAGTAAAATATCAAAACTTTTAACTTATTTACTATTTTAGTTTTCAATTATTTCAAGTTAAAAAAATTTAATATAAAAACAAATATATATATACTAAAAATTGATAAAATATATATTGAATTATAAAGATATTCAAAACTTTCAAATAAAAAAGATAAACAAGTAGCACATATAGGCTAGCATATGAGAAGAACAAAAGTAAACATGCAGTACGAAACAAAAGAAAAGAAAAAGTAATATGTGAGCATAATTGTAAAAAGTGTTGGAGTGTGGGGATAAAATGAATTTATGAGAAATTAACGAAATCTTCAAGGCGTGTATCAATGCAACTTTTTTAATGTTCTATTCCCCTCTACTTATATTATGGTGTGCAAAAATGTTACTAGCAAATAAACCTCGAGGATACAATGAAGTCCAATGACTGGCTATGTTTTACACTAACGAAAGTAGTCCTCTGAACACTGAACAAAGCATAGCAATGATATCAATTTCTATAAAGGATTATTTCAGAAATTCTTTATGGAACAATCTAGAAATATAAAAGTTAACGGAAGAATAGAAAAAAACTTTGTTTATATGTTTTCAGGTGTGTCATACAAATGAAGTTTCACTTATATTTATAGGAGGCATCATGTCTCTTCATAGGGACATAACTACCCAAATGAATAATTATTCAATGGATATCTACTTGAATAATTATGACTATTTGTTAATAATCAAGTGACATAACTTTTGAATTTAAGAGACATAACTCATCATTATAAATAGTGAAAACTTTTGGTTAATAAACAAGTGACATAACTTTTGATTACTTATAACTTTTCATTTGCAACTATTGGAACACTATATATATTTTGAAAATGTTCCAGCAATATCCCCCCCAATTATAAAATCTTCTAGATTTTGATAATATTAGAAATTAATTGCATAAATGAAAGTGTTTCACGATTGAAACTTCACTTAGTGAAAACATGTTAAAGTTAATCAAAATTTCATGGTATACTATGCTTTGAACCAACCATTCCATTTAATCAACCAAACACATCTCACACAATGATTTCAACACTAGTCAATGCATAGTATCTAGGGACATTATTATGACCATCTGTCTGTAACCTCTTTTCATGAGTGCTGTCAGAGCTAAGTCCTTGAGCTCATAGAAGTGAGCACACTTCCACTCACATAGGTAGATCCCATTAAGGGTGTTCTCGCAAATATAACTCTCTAACATATTTATATTATGGGTCTATTAAAAGTACAATTCTCTCAACCTTTCCTTATCATTATGGTTACCTAGAACTTTTTCCTTTGGGATGATATAATATATTTTATTTTATAGTGTTAGCAATCACATATTGATGATGTACTTTGTCTCATTGAACTTAAGACTTGACGTTATACCAAATTTTGAGTTGAGTTTCCATCATGTGGCTTAAATATTATAAGTTTGTACCTCATTCTTAAATTTATAAATTTTCAACATGGCTATGTTAATTATCTATACCACATGGTGAGACTTTATATTTATTTGTGTATTGAAATTCACAAGACCAACATCCCTAACATGTTCAATTACCCATTCTTTTGCAAAAGAATGCTATCAAGGATATCCTTTATACTATTGTCAAATTACAATGATCACTTTATTTTTCCTTATCATGACAATTTTATATTTGACACTTTTATTTATTTCTTGATATCCAAGAAATTAATTTCATAATCACCAAATATATGAAACCATACATCATGTCTTTTTCATCGAGTAAGTTGTTGTAAAAAGGTTTCAAATCTCTTGGTGAAACTAGACAACATATTTGCTATTTGTTATAGCTTCTTTTCAAATTCAGTACATGACTTTAAAACTTTTTTTTTTTACGTTCATGGTCAAATAACATTATTTTTCTCAACACACCACATATATACAAGTGTGTATCATATATAGTCATATTAAATGGCCATAAATTGTTTAATCAAGTGACTATAAAATCACACTTTTATTCACCCTTCATTATGGACATCATTAATTTTTTTTTTTGACTATGATCAAATTTATGTCCATCACCTATAAGGGTCAAATAACATTCATATTGCTATATTTTCATACTCATGAGATCTTTGATTCATGACTTCCTGAGTAAATTTTCGAATTTACTTCTCAAAATTTTATAGAATCATGAGTTTATAGATGAAATTTAAGCAATATAGAAACCATGTGCATCATCATAAATATGCATAGTATGATCTTGATTTTAAATATATGATTATCATATTCACATTCTCACTAAAAGATTTCATACCAGAATAATTATCTTTATATAAGCCAATGGTTTCCACTATTCTACTTGACAAGAAAACTTAACCATGCAAATTGCATGACTTATTTCATTTATTGTCAAAATCATTTCTAGTACAAACTTTATAACATAGAATAAAAAAAATGTTAATTTTTGTACTAAAAATTTCACTCACAAATTGGATGGAATGAATTAAATTTCAATTCTCCAAACTTATTGTTTATTTATAATTCATTGATAAGTGCATAAAATGACTCCTTAAAATAACATCACTTTTCAAGTTGCACTTTTTCGTTTCAAGAGATCATTTGAACCAAACCTTTTGAAAGTAACTGTTGGATTCAATAACACAACCTTTTAGCTTAAGAAGGTTTTCCTAAATGGTCATAATGCTTTTATTGGTTAGAGTCCTGTTCAATTAATGTTTAAACCATGTCATTACCATTTAAAACAAAAAAAAATATTGTTTCGATCCATTAATAGATTGTTTCCCAACCATACTTTTTTATTCCATCCATCTTTTTTCTTTCTTTTTTTATTCATTCATGATATATATTATATAGTATATAATTCTATACCAATTATAATCAAGCATATTAAATTGTCATGCATACAATGAACTAGCTTTTGATTTTTGTCAAGTAATTGATTCATAAGACACCCACATCTTTTGCATAATACAGTTTAACAAACACATTACAATTGAAATCTAATTCATGCAATGAGAGTAAAATGATAAATAAGACATACATTTACTCATGATAAATATATATTATAAATCAAAATTTAACAAGATTGTTGACCTCAATGTTGTCTAATTGTTGATAACCATCCTCATAGTACCATGCTTTTAGTGGCATGTGAATGCACGGTGAACAGACACACATTCATTGATTTCTCATAAATTGTGAAAACTAAACCTTAAAATTATTAGAGTGTGAGGATAAAATGAACTTATGAGATATAATACACCAAGCCCAACCTAAAAGTTATGACCTGAGTGTGAATGTAACATTGATAAATTTAAAACTTTAACCTTTTGTTCCCGTAACATATCTTATTTTGGAAAACAAATATTCAGCAAGCAAATGGTCAGGAAATAATAACTTCTAGTTAGACATTTTGTGCACTCTTTAGAAAATCTCACTTCTAGTTAGACATTTTGTGCACTCTTTAGAAAATCTCATACTCAAAACACTTGTTTTATAGTAAAATCACTTAATCATTTTCTTATTTTAGCAGCAAAAAAAGTTTTGGAGTTTGAGTTGAAAATAGAATTTTCAATTTGTTAACCTGTACGATTTTTCAGTTTTGCTTTAAATATATCAAAAATCGAAGAACAAAACAAAAACCAAAAACAAAGTCTAAAACATATTTAAAAACCCAAAAAGTCTAGAAAGTCCAGAATAGTAAAAAAAAACATGAGTCATCATACCTAAATTATTGAAAACCCAATCTGAGCTCCCGCACGCCGTCTGATCCTAAGATTGCTGATTACTTAAGAGGATTAAAGAAAAATGGGTGAGTTATAAAGCTTAGTATGTAACTTATCTCAGACAGAAGCACAAATAACATATCAAATAGTTCAGAGTAACACAAACAATTCTATCAAGTTCAAATAAATAAAATTGAGCATGTATGAAATGTCAATGTAGTATTTCCAGAAAACATCCTACCCAACTCCACTACACACCGATTAGAGTTCCCCAGAACTCGTCCATCCCAAATCACACCAATAGAAAAATTATGGTCAAAGCCATTAGATATGTGGTTAAACCACCAGATATTGTAAATCATTAAACTACTAGAACTTCCTCTTTACCATATCATCCCATCCCCATGCAATGTGACATGATACGCATATAGAGAATCTGAATGAAAAACATGTAAAACATGCAGTTCTACAATTCACAGAAATCAAAAGGCATGGATTTTCGTGCTTTGCAGAACAAATGTATCAAATATCAACAAAAACAAAACAATTTCACCATAATGTCTCATGGATAGTCATATAGCAGTTTAAGAAATAATCAAAATAACATAATCAGATTTCAGATACTCATATATGAACATACAAGAACAAAAAATGCCATTACAAAACTCAACAAGCTCACACATCAGGTCATGCTATCATAATTTCAAAAATAGTACATACAGAGATAGAATATCAAATTTCGCATTTAAAAGTAATACGTATGACATTACAAACCCTGCAAAGTGGTTAACTTCGAATCACATTTTGTTTACGACCTTAAGGAAAAATTTTAAAAAATAGACCCACACTTCTGTATGGCCCACACCACCCAACTGGCTAGCCCGTGTAGTCTACACCGCCTGCCAAATGGCCTAGCACATGCCCGTGTGGCCCACACAACCCAAATAACCTAGCCTATGTGGCCCACCGCTGTTTGATCTCTATAGTGGGTTTTTTTGGCTTTCTTCCATTCACTGTTTATACAAGATCAAGTCATACACCTGGTTGTTTCTGAACCTTGACGCAATAGCACATTTTCAGAACTCTTAAAGAAACCACAACTTCTAATAGAAACTAATTTGCTGGAGGAGCGTTCGTCTCACGGTATTCACGCAATGAACAAATGATACTAACAAAGAACTTCGTTTACCACACCGGAACTCTCTACCCATGCACGGACAACACGAAAACAAAGGAATGATACGTCAAACGAAACAGTGGCTTGGGAACAGCAACAAGAAGAAGGGAACCACAATGGTGGAACTATGGGACTAAAGAATAAGAAATACCAAAGGAAAAGAGAAACAAAATGATGAGAAAAACCCAAAAGAAAGGCAACGCTCGTGGAAATTAGGGAGAGCAAAGAAAAAATGACAAGAAGGAAGTAGTGACAAAGTGAACGGAAAAATTATGGGAGATTTTTTAGGAAATTTGAGTATTATTATTTTAAAAAAACAAATATAATAAAATCCAACTTCCTGACAACTTATCAACTTATCAAATTTTGAATTTATCCCAAACACTAATACATGGGTGGCACCAGCAAGGATATGCAAAACTATTTTCATTTTCGTACACACAGGGATTTGAACACAAGACTAAAGGATAACCTGGATTGTAACACCCCTTACCCGTACCCGAGACCGGGGACAAGTACGAGGCGTTACTGGACATATATGCGAGCATAAATGGAAAATACGGATTATAAAATTTCGTTTCAACTCAAAACAAATCCACTAGCATTGTAGTGTCCCAATTTTGGGCCTACGAGACCCTAAACAAACATTGAGAATGGTTCGAGACCAAAATAAAGATCTAAGGAAAACTTATAGTTTAACACCTCACACGCCCGTGTTAAGATCATACACACGCTCGTGTGCGTTGGGACACGCTCGTGTGGTCACCCCGTGTCCAAAACTTGAGCACTCTATTAGATTCATACGACCAAGGCACACGCCCGTGTGTCTAGCCCGTGTTTGACACTAACTTAAAATTTTAGGTGCAGGGGACACACGGTCATACCAAACGCCCAAGAGCGATCCGTGGGTCACACACGACCTGGACACACGCTCGTGTGTCTACCCGTGTGGACCTTATTAGGCTACTTTTCAAGCCTTTGGCCACCCTCAATTGCCCACTGTCATCTATAGTTTCCACTGATATCTAACATGCCCTAATTGCACTCAAGTTCTATCATAATTGTCAATTGCATGTAAACCTTATATCATTGGTTATGCAAATGCTAGGTTACCCTTTTTGTATTAAAAATTATAGTCTTAGTAATCACAATATCGGATTTGACTCATCTTTTAACTCATTGCCAACTGTGATCCTTCCAATTTCAAATGAATTGGTCACATTTATCATATCCATTCATAACACACCATGTAATCATTTCAACAAGTAAAAATTGAATGATTAGTAGGATAGCAACCTACACCAATACAGGCCATATATCACAAAATGAATAGACATAACATTCAAGCCTTTACATTGCTAGCCAAAAGACAAATATGACAAAATGACCCAAAAATACCTATACATGCCATTGAACAAAATAAAGTATCTATGTACCAAAGTTGGACTAGTTGATAGTGTGTTGGCTCTCCAACCATTTTCCAACCTTTACGAGTCCTCGAGCTCTTACGAACCTCACATCTTATAGCAGGATTACCAGTCCAAGCTAAATCCCCGATATCATAAATTCATAAAGTAATGTCGGGATTACCAGTCTAGGCTAAGTCCCTTATTGTGACAAACACCTTTAATGAGCTCGGATCTGAATTACCAGTCCAGGCTAAATTCAAACCCTGATCAAATTACCTATCTGGGCTAAATCCATAATGCACTTGTATTCTTCGGGAGGCTCAATCATCCAAAGGAACACCCGTGCCGTCTAGTTCCTTTTCATCATTAAGATTAGCGGATTACCCATCCGGGCTAAATACTTTCTGCAACACATGCAGGATCTCAATACACATGTAGAACATGGTTTATCCATCGAATTCCTTTTTTAACCTCAACCGAGATAATTTTTTTCAACACATCATTATTAGGAATGCATTTCATGAAATCTTATGCTATCAATAAATGCAATCATCATTCATTCACAAATTATATAATTACGCATATTAGGAGTATTAGGAGTTTACTTTAAGTTATCTTAACTTACCTGATATACATTTCGGTGCTATGTTTCGGTTATTCCGAAACCTTTCGTTTCCCTCGATTGATCTCCGGAATTTGTTCCTCGGGGTCTATGACAAGAAAATTAAATCATTAACACTGCACACTATACATTTCAAGTCTAAATTCCACCCCCGGTCCAAATGACCATTTTGCCCCTAACCTTTCACATTTTTACGATTTAGTCCCTGGGCTCGTATAATGAAATACATGCAATTTATATCTTACCCAAGACTAGCCGAATGTTTTTCCCTCTTATGGAAGCCAACATTTTCCATTATTTCTCATTTCCACCACATATTTTACACCTTTTACAAAAAGGTCCTTTTAAGGGTTTTTCATGAAAACCACCTAGAAAAAGATGTTTAACACTCATCCAACTTTCATATTCCTCCATAATCCATCAAAATACAAGTAACTCATGCATGGGTAAACTTTTAAACATGAAACCTAGCCTGAAATATGGTAAAAATGGAGAGAGCAATCTACCGGAATTTTAAAAATATAAAGAACATCAAAAAGGGGGTTTAGGAGCACTTACTATTGAGCTTCAAAAGCTTGAAAACCCTAGCTATGGAGGGATTGAGAGTTTCGACTGGTACAAAGGAGAAAATGGCTGATTTTTGTTTCATTTTTCCCATTTTATTTCATTAAAATGTCAAATGACCAAAATGCCCTTAAGCCCTTTCTTTAAAATTTCATCCATGCAAGCCCATTTTTGTCCAAAAACTTAAAAGACCTTATAATTTATAATCTAAAGCAATTTCATACAAATTACTTCTAGAATCCAAGTTTTGCAATTTATTCAATTTAGTCCCTAATTTCCAATTGGACACATTATTCAAAGAATTTCTTCATGAAACTTTAACCATGAATATATTCATATTCTAGGCCTCATAATAATCATAAAATAAATATTTTGATGTCAGATTTATGGTCCCGAAACCACTATTCTGACTAGGCCCTATCTTAGGATGTTACATTTCTCCCCCCTTTAAGGACTTTTGTCCTCGAAAGTCTTACCAGTAAACAGATTTGGATATTGGCTTCTCTTGGTTTCTTATGGCTCCCATTTAGCCTCTTCCACACCATGTCATTCCCATAAGACTTTTACCAAAGCCAAGTCTTTATTTTTCAGCCGTTTAACCTCACGAGCCAAAATCTTGACTGTTTCCTCACCATAAGTCATGTCCGGTCTAATTTCAATCTCAGTCAGTGAAATTACATGAGAGGGGTCTGATCGGTATCACCTTAACATAGATACATGAAAAACATTGTGAATCTTTTTGTGATAGCCCTAAAGTGACCCTAGTCGGAAAGCGGTTTCGGGACCGCTAAACCGAGACACCAAATTACTTGAATATGATAATTATTGTCTAAAATATGTGAATACGAATGTGTGAAAGTTTTAAGCTTCAATTTAGTTAATTGCATGTGAATTTAGTTAATAGGACTTATGTGAGAAAATTTAGAAATGTGCTAGGCAAATGTAAGTGGCCTATTAATGCATGTTATAAAGGTGATGGGTTTGCATGTCAAATTACCCAAAATTTGACTAGTGGCCGGCCATGCTATGGGATAAAAGGTATTATAAACCTTTTATGTTAGTGTTTTATGTTAGGAAAAATAAAATAAGGAGCATGGGCAATAAAATAATAATGGTTAGTAGGATGATGAAAAAAAAAAGGTTCTCATTTGTTTCTTCTTGACCGAAAAATCAAAGGAAGGAGATGAAGAAAAGGTTGAAGAGGTTCGACCGTACTTGTATCTAGATTAAGCTCAAGAGCTTAGAGGACCAAGGTTGGACAAGGGAAAGGAAAAAGTGATCGAATAGCCGCCGAAATTGTTCGACAACATCCGAAGTAAGTTTTCGAGTAATGAAACTTAGTTTACGATTTGATTAAGTCATGACGTATAATCATAACAAAAATACAGTGATATAATGATTCTACTTGAATTATATGTTGTGTTATTAGTCTATGCGTATGATGGGTAGCCGTGTGTGCGTAGAGATCATGTCATAAAGCAAGTCAAAATCGTGCTCTTTGTATGTGGCTATTGAGCCGAAATTAGTAAGTGTGATAAGTGTCTTGTGTTTGAGCTTTGGTAATGAAAATGAAATATGGATGTGTCATGATTATTTATATATGTGCATGGTTATTCGAATGATATCCGGGCTAAGTCCCAAAGGCTTTTATGCTAGTGACTATATCCGGACTAAGATCCGAAGGCATTTGTGCGAGTTGCTATATCCGGGCTAAGACCCGAAGGCATTTGTGCTAGCGATTATATCCGGGCTAAGTCCCGAAGGCATTTATGCTAGTGACCATATCCGGGCTAAGACCCGAAGGCCTTGTGCGAGTGGTTATATCCGGCTAAATCCCGAAGATACTTGGGTTTGGGAATGAGCGATCTTGCCGTAATAATTTCAATTAATACGCTCGTAAAATCCCAACGATGAGGTATGTTTCGTATGTGCATTGAGATAATTGATTCCTTCTAAATAGTATTTGCTCAATCGACTAACAAGCTTCCGGGTTTTAGACAAGTTGATTCCTTACATATGAATATAAGGGTTGGAAATGTGAAGTAGGTATGATTGTGAGAATATGTGCATATGAAATTATTCGTTTAGCCGTATGAATGCTGTACTTCAGTTGTGCATGATTTCATTTCTCAAAACTTCCTCAGCATTAAATGCTTACTCCGTTTCTTTGATTCTCTGTTTTATAGATTTTGGTTCGTCAGCTATCGGACTCGGGATTGTCGAAGTTGAAGTCGTCCACACTATCAAAGCCCTTTTGGTACTCTTTTAGTTGAACTCTGCTAATGGCATGTATAGGACTACCCTCTTTGTTGTTGGTCATGTACCCTTTGGTTTTGTATAAATTTGGATAGCCATGCGAAAATGGCTTATATATATTTTGAGCATAGCATTATAATCGTTTTGTATGTTGTTCATTGAGAGGTATGGAAATGTTTGGTAACGATTAGCCATTGGAATGGTTAATCATGATCATTTTGGGGCTTTGTATGACAAATTCTAGTTGATTCATGGAAAACCATGAAATAGGTAAAGTTCACCAAAAAAAAAACAGATGCTGACAGCAGCAGTGGTGTGGATTTGAAAAATCACTAAAAGTAGTACGAATGGAATTAAATAGTGAATAAATTATGAAATCGAACCTTGATGAATCTACTTTCATATGAGAAGAAACGAAATGATCATATGAGTCGTATTTGAGGAGATATATAAGTTTTCGTGGAATAGGGCCAGAGCGATTTCTGGATCCCCTGATCTGAATTTGGAAATTCACTATAAATTAACCAGAGATAATTAGAGGTCATGCCATATATGTATAGATTCCTTTTTGAGTCTAGTTTCGTTAGAAAGAAACGGTATAAGTAATGAAGCCCTGTACAGGAAGATATATAAGTCGTAATGCATGAAGGTTAGAGCAGTCAAACCCTGAAACATGGGAGACTTTAACTAATAAACTGTACTAATTGGCTTGACCAAAAATTCTAGAAAAACATTTGTAGAAGGATATGTGAGTCTAGTTTCAGTTAAAATTTATGAAACTGGTTTTCGAGTTTTGGAACTCAAGATATGGTTTTTAAGGTGACAGTGACGCAGTTAGCCAGCTTGTCTGGAAATTTTTAAAATGGACTGTGAAAATCAATGAATTAAGTCTGTTAGCACCTCGTGTTCGACTCCGGCAACGGTCTCGGGTACGGGGTGTTACAATTTTATTGGTATCAGAGCTACGGTTTAGTCGATTTTAGGACTACCGTAATACGTTTGGGTCTAGCTATACATGCCATTATGTGATTATTTGATAGTGTGGTGATTTCTGACAATTGAAAATGTGTTTATTTATAGTAATGGATCCCGATCCCAACCGAGCGGTAGCTGATGATCTAGAGAGTGTAGCGCCTGCTCCCGCACAAGGGACAGCACCGGCGGACTCTCAACCTATTGCTAGTAATCCGAATGATGAGGCTAGACAAGCTTTTTATAGCGTGATGAATGATTGGTTCAACCAATACATTCGAACTAATACAGCTGTTCCACAACCTCCATTCCCGACTAATACCACCCCCGCACCTACAATACCTCCGGGAACTGACCAAATAAGGTCAAATAAGCCTCCAGTTGACAGAATCCGAAAACACGGGGCTACTGAATTTAAAGCTACAGACAGCGATGATGCCGAGCAAGCTGAATTTTGGTTGGACAACACTATTCAGGTACTCGATGAGCTATCTTGCACACCCGATGAGTGCCTAAAGTGTACTATCTCCTTACTACGTGATTCTGCCTACTATTGGTGGAATACATTGACTTCTGTTGTGCCCAGAGAGCAAGTAACTTGGGAATTTTTCCAAACCGAGTTTTGGAAAAAGTATATCAGTCAGAGATTCATGGATCAAAAACGGAAGGAATTTCTTGAACTTAAACAAGGTTCCATGTCGGTTACCGACTATGAACGAAAATTTGTGAGGCTTAGTCGGTACGCACGAGAATGCATTTCCTCAGAAGCTATGATGTGTAAACATTTCGAAGATGGACTGAATGATGATATAAAGCTGTATGTTGGCATTTTAGAAATCTGAGAACTTGTGGTACTTGTCGAGCGAGCTTGCAAAGCCGAGGAGCTCAGTAAGGAGAAAAGGAAAGCTGATATGGGAGCAAAGGAGTTTCGTAAGAGATCTTCGGGAAAGCCCTTTCAACAGTCATCGAAGAAATTTAGAGATGATTTAGGCCGATCAAGAGACACTTCGGGCTTTTCTAGACGAGATCGTGATCGACCCCCTGTGAGTGCACGAGTCACTTCGGTCGCCAGTGTTGGAAATGATCGTCGAGACAGAACGGAGTGTCAGTATTGTGGTAAATGGCATTCGGGGAGTTGTAGATTCCATGACCGCTCTTGTTACAAGTGCGGATCAGCTGACCACTTTATTAAAGATTGCCCGAGATTGTCTGAACAGAACGTAAATCAGAGTGGGAAACCTGGTGCTACTACTGCTCGGGGTAGACCATCTAGGAATACGGGCAATGCTACTGGCGGTCAGAGAGGATCTAGAGATGCTACAACCAGATCTGAGGCTCGTGCTCCTGCTAGAGCTTATGCCATACGCGCACGCGAGGATGCTTCTTCGCCAGATGTTATTACCGGTACTTTTACTCTCTTTGATACTAATGTGATTGCTTTGATTGACCCTGGTTCTACTCATTCTTATATATGTGAAACCTTAGCATCCAGTAAGACTCTACCTGTTGAGTCTACTAAGTTTGTAATTCGGGTGTCAAATCTTTTGGGTCGTTACGTACTTGTCGACAAAGTGTGCAAGAAATGTCCCCTAGTAATCCGAGGTTCCTGTTTTCTGGCCGATTTGATGCTTTTACCGTTTGACGAATTTGATGTTATCCTTGGTATGAATTGGTTGACCGTACATGATGCAATTGTAAATTGCAAAAGAAAAACCATCGATTTAAGGTGTGTAAATAATGAGATAATCCGAGTTGAGTCTACTAACTTGAATAGGTTGCCAACTGTAATATCATCGATGTTGGCTCAGAAATATGTAAGAAAGGGGTGTGAAGCATACCTTGCGTATGTACTTGATGACAAAGAGTTAGAAAAGAAGCCTGAATCTGAGCCAGTGGTTTGTGAATACTCGGATGTTTTTCCCAAAGAATTATCGGGTTTACCACCTGTTCGGGAGGTAGAGTTTGGTATCGAGCTTGTACCTGGGACTACACTGATTTCGATAGCTCCGTATCGTATGGCACCAACCGAGTAAAAAGAGTTGAAAGCTCAGTTGCAAGAGTTGACGGATAGGGGTTTCGCTCGACCAAGTTTCTCACCTTGGGGTGCACCAGTATTGTTTGTGAAAAAGAAGGACGGAACCATGAGGTTGTGCATCGACTATCGTCAGCTGAATAAGGTGACAATAAAGAATAAATATCCGATACCGCGCATTGACGATTTGTTTGATCAACTAAAGGGAGCCTCGGTGTTTTCAAAGATAGACTTGAGATCGGGTTATTATCAGTTGTGAATTCAAGATTCGGATATACCCAAAACTGCTTTCAGAACGAGATACGGTCACTACGAATCTTAGTGATGCCGTTTGGGCTCACTAATGCCCCTGCGGTATTTATGGATTTGATGAATCGGATCTTCAGACCGTATTTAGATCGATTTGTAGTTGTGTTTATCGACGATATTTTGGTTTATTCGAGAAATGAAACCGATCATGCTGAACACCTGGGATTAGTGTTGTAAACTTTACAGGATAAGCAATTATATGCTAAGTTCAGTAAGTGTGAGTTCTGGTTAAGAGAGGTTAGCTTCTTGGGTCATGTGGTGTCTGCATCGGGTATTCGAGTTGATCCGAACAAAATTTCAGCCATACTTAACTGGAAGCCTCCGAGAAATATTACTGAGGTTCGGAGCTTTTTGGGACTTGCCGGTTACTACCGACGGTTTGTAAAAGGTTTCTCGATGATAGCCACACCAATGACGAAACTACTTCAGAAAGATGTTAAGTTTGAATGGACAGAAAAGTGTCAGAAAAGTTTCGATCAATTGAAAACTCATTTGACGAAAGCTCCAGTACTAGTGCAGCCCGAATCAGGCAAGGAGTTCGTCATTTACAGTGATGCATCCTTACTTGGGTTGGGTTGTGCATTGATGCAAGAAGGTCGAGTTGTAGCTTATGCGTCGAGGCAACTGAAGCCACATGAGAAAAATTATCCAACCCATGATCTCGAACTAGCTGCCATCGTATTCGCTTTGAAAATATGGCGACATTACTTATTTGGTGAGAAGTGCCATGTATATTTGGATCACAAAAGTCTCAAATATTTGATGACTCAAAGAGACTTGAATCTGCGACAAAGGCGTTGGCTTGAGTTGTTGAAAGATTATGAGCTTGTCATTGATTATCACCCGGGAAAGGCTAATGTGGTTGCGGACGCCTTAAGCCGAAAATCACTGTTTGCTTTACGAGCGATGAATGTACACTTGTCTGTTCTACCCGACAATGTGTTAGTAGCTGAATTAAAGGCCAAACCATTGTTGATTCATCAAATTCGTGAAGCTCAGAAAGTCGATGATAAATTGGTTGCAAAACGGGCTGAATGTGCTTCGAATATGGAATCAGAGTTTCAAATTGATGATGACGATTGTTTGAGGTTCAGAAATCGTTTGTGTGTTCCAAGAAGTTCAAAAATTATTTCGATGATTCTGAATGAAGCTCATTGTAGCCGAATGTCAATTCAACCGGGGAGTACGAAAATGTACAACGATCTGAGACGTCAGTTTTGGTGGCATGGTATGAAACGAGACATTTCCGATTTTGTTTCGAAGTGCTTAGTATGTCAGCAAGTGAAGGTGGAACATCAAGTGCCTATGGGTTTACTTCAGCCGATCATGATACCTGAATGGAAATGGGATCGTGTAACACCCCGAACCCGAGACTGACACCGGAGTCGGACACGAGATGTTAACAAACTTTGAAAAAATTTTCCAGACACTGCCCAGTCTGAGTACTAGTCGCTTCAAAAATCATATCTTGAGTTCCACAACTCGAAAATCAGTTTTGTGATTTTTCCCTGAAACTAGACTCATGTCCCCACCTATGTATTTTTTTTCTAGAATTTTTGGTCGGACCAATTAGTACAGTTTATTAGTCAAAGTCTCCCATGTTACAGGGGTCGACTACACTGACCTTTGCCCATTACGACTTGGATATCTCCCTGCACGGGGCTCCAATACTGATGCCGTTTGTTTCTATGAAAACTAGACTCAGAGAGGAATCTTTACATATATGGTACGACCCCTAATTATCTCTGGTTAATTTTTAATGAAATTCCAAAGTCGGAGCAGGGAATCCAGAAACCGTTCTGGCCCTGACCCACAAAAATCTGATTATCTCTTAATATACTGCCCATATGATCTTTTCGTTACTTCCTCATGAAAGCAGACTCATCGAGCTTCGATTACATAATTTATTCATCAATTAATTCTACTCCTACTATTTTTAGTGATTTTTCAATCTCATGACACTGCTGCTACCAGCATCTGTTACGAAAGTAACTAGGTCCATTTCATGCCTACCCTTGATCCAACTCAATCGAACATTTGTGCTATTTTCGCATGGCTTAAAGTTTACATGCCAAAATTCAAACACAACGTAATAGCTTATACATGCCAAAATGTTCTTCTAAGCCAACTAAGAAGAAAATACCAAAACTTGCTATCCGGTGTGATGACTTCGATGACGGCCCGACCCCGCAAAAATAGATGAGTCCAAGCAACCTATAATGGGTGACAAGGAAACATCGAGTGAGTTTATAACTCAGTAAGTCATAAGCAATGCACTACCATCTATCAATAACATTATCACAAGAGGAAACAAAATGGAATGAGACAATTTACTCCATCCATACCGAACCATACCATAGTTCCTCCAACCTATCGATTCAATTTCATATCAATTCATGCATTCACATTCTATATACTCATCAATAGGACATTGAAGCATTTTCATAAATCGATTTATTTTCGTTACAATCAAACGACTATACGGCCTTTCACCCATCCTACGATAAATTTTATGTACGTGACTTCAAGTATGTTTGTCACATAGGTTCGAACTTACCGAGCTCAACACCAAGTACAAGCATAGCACCTATTAGCCACGTACTCAAGACACTTACCCGATCCGCTGTCCGCGGTCGACTCAATAGTGTCGCACACATAGTGTCCATAATGATTCACGAATGTATATTGAGCCCGCACACTCAGTGCTATATAATCAACTCGCACACTTAGTGCTACGTAATCAAATCGCACACTTAGTGCTACATAGTCAAACTCGCACACTTAGTGCCGCATGGTCAATTCGCACACTTAGTGCATTATATTCATTTCGCACACTTAGTGCAACATAGTCGAATCGCACCCTTAGTGCTGTACAATTTAATCCCGCGCACTTAGCGCCAATCTCATGGTCATAAATGGTCATCCCGCACGTTTAGTGCCGAGATCAACAACTCAGTACATCTTACTTCTTTTCTTTCATTCAACAATTTCATCATCACATACGTACATGCATATATATATATATGTATATTTATTCATTCCAATCAGCATCAATACATACACATTATGACCATTTGAAATAATACCAACTACATGCTTAATGACTTACTTTATGTTGGGTAAAATAATTCCGAGTCGGCTACTCGATGACCTTCGATTTCCCCTTGTTGGACGCCTCTCCTTTAGGTTCTTGAGCTTAAATAATACAAATAAGAGTATTCAATATTTAACCCAATAACATGAATTTATTTATCACATCCGGCAATCACACATCATTAAATTTTCAAACCAAGATGTCATTATATGACCACATATACACATATCCATATACTTAAGCTCAATAATTATAATGTAATATCATGTACCCACTTTAAGTATATTGCCGAATATACTTAATCATACATACACCTAACCAAAACAATTTCCTAAAATCTTCATATCATTTATACACTAGGCCGAATACTCTCACCAAGTTCACCTATATTCTTCAACAATTCCTTCATTGATCAAGCACATATTCGGCTAAAGAAATGGCAATTTTAGCAACCTTCGATTTAGTACTTAACTTTTACCACATATCAAATAACTCATTTCCTTACTCATGTGACCATGTATATTCGGTCATGCATACACACATAAAATCAATTTGGAGACTCTATCAATCCAACATACATTCGGCACCTTCATCCACCATTCTACCAAGCATGTAATATTCAAACACAACCAAACTCACATTCGGCCCTAGCTCATAACAAGGTAGCCGATTCTTTTTTTTTTTTTATAGTTCAAACACTCCTCTATCATCATTCACCTAACTTTAACATGAAACAACAAAACTCACCATTTCTCATCCAAATAACATGAACAACAACCATTCCTTGAACACTTTCTCATGACCGATTGCTCATGTTATCAACAAGATTCAAGATTTGAACATGGGCTATTTAAAACATGCATGCATCTCAAAGACAACATCAAACATACCTTAGTCTAGCAAACCACCATAGCCGATTTTCTCAAGCTCTTCCCCCTTCCTTTCTTTCCTCTATTCGGCCAAGGATGTTCAAGAATGAACACTTTTTTTTTTGTTTTCTTTCTTCAATTCACGGCAACAAGGGGGTGAGACCATTATTATTATTTTTTCCATCACCCTTCCTTTCATTATTTAATTATCATGCTTAATATTTTATTTCCCTTACCATACATCACTAATACAACATGTTGGTGACATGTTTCCACCCATAGCATGGCCGGCCACTACATATTAGGGAGGGGGAATTTGACATGCAAGTCCCCTTTTTCTTCCACATGCACTAATAGGTCCTCATGCATTGACCTATCACATTTTAAAATTTTCTCATATAAGTCCTATTGACTAAATTCACATGCAATCGACTAAATCGAAGCTTGAAATTTTCACACATTCCTGATTACATATTCTAGACAATAAACATCACATTCAAACCTTTCGGTGACTCGGTTTAGCGGTCCCGAAACCACTTCCCGACTAGGGTCAATTTTGGGCTGTTACAACTCTCCCCCACTCAGGAAATTTTCGTCCCCGAAAATCTTACCGGTAAATAGGTTTGGGTATCGTTCTTTCATCGAGCTCTCGGTTTCCCAAGTAGCTTCCTCAATCCCGTGTTTGAGCCATAACACCTTTACTAACGGAACCCTTTTGTTTCCCAACCCCTTCACTTCACGAGCTAGGATACGCATCGGCTCTTCTTCATAACTCATATCAGCCTGAATTTCAACCTCCGACGGACTAATTATGTGCGAAGGATCAGATCTATAGCGCCGAAGCATCGAAACATGAAAGACATCGTGCATCCTTTCAAGTTCAGGGGGCAAAATCAATCTATATGCAACCGGCCCCACTCGTTCAGAAATTTCGTACGGCCCAATGAATCTCGGGCTCAACTTGCCTTTACGGCCAAATCTGAGTACCTTCTTCCAAGGTGACACTTTAAGAAACACTTTATCTCCCACCTGATATTCAATGTCCTTTCGTTTTAAATCCGCATACGATTTTTGACGATCTGTGGCTACCTTCAGACTTTCGCGGATTACCTTTACTTTTTGTTCGGCATCTTTAATCAAATCAACTCCGAAAATTTTACTTTTACCGAGCTCGGTCCAAAACAATGGCGTACGGCATTTACGACCGTACAAAGCCTCATAAGGTGCCATCTTAATACTTAATTGAAAACTATTGTTGTAAGCGAATTCAATCAAAGGTAAATACCGTTGCCATGAACTACTGAACTCGAGGATGCAACATCTCAACATATCCTCAAGTATCTGAATTATCCGCTCGGAGTGACCATCGGTTTGTGGATGAAAAGCGGTGCTAAAATGCAGCTTGGTACCCAAAGCTTCTTGCAATTTCTTCCAAAATCGCGAGGTAAATCTCGGATCTCTATCCGACACGATAGAAATAGGTACTCCATGTAATCTCACAATCTGAGAGACATACAATTCGGCTAGTTTATCCAATGAAAGATCCGTACGCACGGGGATAAAGTGAGCCGACTTAGTCAGCCTATCAACAACAACCCAAATCGCATCCTTCTTACTTGCGGACAATGGCAGTCCGGACACAAAGTCCATTGTGACTCGGTCCCATTTCCACTCGGGTATCATGATCGGCTGAAGTAACCCTGAAGGCACTTGATGTTCCGCTTTCACTTGTTGACATATTAAACATCTCGAAACAAAGTCGGAGATCTCTCGTTTCATACCATGCCACCAAAACCGACGTTTCAAGTCGTTGTACATTTTCGTGCTCCCCGGGTGAATTGACATTCGGCTACAATAGGCTTCGTTCAGAATCATCGGAATGAGTTCCGAATTCCTTGGAACACAAAAACGACTTCTAAACCTCAAACAACCATCATCATCAATCTGAAACTCCGATTCCTTGTTCGGAACACACTCAGCTCGTTTTGCAACCAATTCATCATCGACTTTCTGAGCTTCACGAATTTGATGAGTCAATAATGGTCTGGCTTTTAATTCAGCTACTAACACATTGTCAGGTAGAACAGACAAGTGTACATTCATCGCTCGCAAAGCAAACAGTGATTTCCGGCTTAAGGCGTCCGCAACCACATTAGCCTTTCCCGGGTGGTAATCAATGACAAGCTCGTAATCTTTCAACAACTCAAGCCAACGTCTTTGTCGCAGATTCAAGTCTCGTTGAGTCATCAAATATTTGAGACTTTTGTGATCTGAAAACACATGGCACTTCTCACCAAACAAATAATGTCGCCATATTTTCAATGCAAACACAATGGCGGCTAGTTCGAGATCATGGGTCGGATAATTTCTCTCGTGTGGCTTCAATTGTCTCGACGCATAGGCCACAACTCGACCTTCTTGCATCAATACGCAACCCAACCCAAGTAGGGATGCGTCACTATAAAGGACAAACTCTTTACCCGATTCGGGTTGCACCAAAATTGGAGCTTCAGTCAGATGAGTTTTCAGTTGATCGAAGCTTTTCTGACATTTCTCCGTCCATTCGAACTTAACATCCTTCTGAAGTAGCTTCGTCATTGGTGTGGCTATCATCGAGAAACCTTTGACAAATCGTCGGTAATAACCGGCGAGCCCTAGAAAGCTCCGGACTTCGGTAACATTTCTCGGAGGCTTCCAGTTAAGTATGGCTGAAATTTTGCTCGGGTCAACTCGAATACCTGATGCGGATACCACATGACCCAAGAAGCTAACCTCTCTTAACCAGAACTCACACTTACTGAACTTAGCATATAACTGCTTATCCCGCAAAATTTGCAACACTTGCCTCAGATGCTCAGCATGTTCGGTCTCATCTCTTGAATAGACCAAGATGTCATCAATGAACACAACTACGAACCGATCCAAATATGGTCTGAAGATCCGATTCATCAAATCCATAAACACCGCAGGGGCATTAGTGAGCCCAAACGGCATCACTAAGAACTCGTAGTGACCATACCTCGTTCTGAAAGCAGTTTTGGGTACGTCCGAATCTCGAATCCGCAACTGATAATAACCCGATCTCAAATCTATCTTTGAAAACACCGATGCTCCCTTTAATTGATCGAACAGATCATCAATACGCGGTAACGGATACTTATTCTTTATCGTCACTTTATTCAGTTGACGATAGTCAATGCACAACCTCATGGTTCCGTCCTTCTTTTTTTTTTTACGAACAATACTGGTGCACCCCAAGGTGAGAAACTCGGTCGAGCGAAACCTCTATCCGTCAATTCTTGCAACTGAGCTTTCAACTCTTTTAACTCGATTAGTGCCATACGATACGGAGCGATCGAAATAGGCGTAGTTCCAGGTATAAGCTCAATACCAAACTCTACCTCCCGAACAGGTGGCAAACCCGGTAACTCTTCAGGAAAAACATCCGGGTATTCACAGACCACCGGCACCGATTCGGGTTTCCTTTTTAACTCTTTGTCATCAAGTACATACGCGAGGTATGCTTCGCACCCTTTCCTTACATATTTCTGGGCCAACATTGCCGATATTACAGCTGGCAATCCCCTTAAGTTCGTAGACTCAATTCAAATTATCTCGTTATTTGCGCACCTCAAATCAATGGTCTTGCTTTTGCAATTCACAACCGCATCATGCGCGGTCAACCAATCCAAACCAAGAATAACATCAAACTCGTCGAACGGCAAAAGCATCAAATCGGCCAGAAAACAGGATTCTCGGATTATTAGAGGGCATCTCTTACACACTTTATCAACAAGTACGCATTGACCCAAAGGGTTTGATACTCGAATTACGAGCTCAGTAGACTCAACAGGTAGAGTCTTACTGGTTGCTAAGGTTTCGCATACATATGAATGAGTAGAACCAGGGTCAATCAATGCAATCACATTAGTATCAAAGAGAGTGAAGGTACCAGTGATGACGTCGGGGGATGATGCCTCCTCTCGTGCGCGAATGGCATATGCTCTAGCAGGAGTACGGTTCTCGGCTCGATCGGCCGTATCAGAGGCCCCCCTCTGACTACCACCCCTGCCTCCTAAAATTCTCGGTGGTCTACCTCTAGATGTCACTCCACTAGGTCTTGCACCTTGAATCTTATTCTTCTCATCCAGCTCCGTGCAATCTCTAATGAAGTGGTCCTTCGAACCGCATCCGTAACAGGCCCTGCTAGTAGACTTGCCCCAACATTCACCTAGGTGTCGTCTTCCACATTGGGGACATTCAGGTTTCTCGTGACGATTATTGCCCACACTAGCTACCGAAGTAGCTCGGGAGCCCATCGATGGTCTTGCCCTGATGGAAATTCCCGCAGTCGCCCTCGACTTATTAATGTCCTCCCTGAACTTCTTTACAGCTGAGAACGGAGCTTTACCCGTTGATCTTTTACGATAATCTCTAGCTTCAAATTCAGCCTTCCTCTTCTCCTTTCCAAGTTCTTCCGCCTTGCAGGCTCGTTCGACTAGTGTTACGAATTCTTTTATTTCCAAAATACCCATTAGTAGCTTTAAATCTTCATTCAATCCTTCCTCGAATCTTTTGCACATAGCAACCTCATCAGCTACACACTCCCGGGCATACCTACTGAGTCTTACGAATTCATGTTCGTATTCAGATACAGTCATACGGCCTTGCTTGAGTTCCAAGAACTCCTTACGCTTCTGATCAATGAACCGTTGGCTAATAAATTTCTTTCGGAATTCCGTTTGAAAGAAGTCCCAAGTTACTCGCTCGTTCGGGACTATGGAAATCAAGGTCCTCCACCAATAGTAGGCTGAGTCCCGCAACAAGGATATAGCACACTTTAGACATTCATCGGGTGTGCATGACAGTTCATCAAACACCCGAATGGTGTTATCAAGCCAGAACTCGGCCCTTTCAGCATCATCAGTAACTATGGCCCTGAACTCCTCAGCCCCGCACTTCCTAATCAAGTCTACAGGTGGCTTACTCAGCCTCACAGGATCAGTAACTGATGGCATTACTGGCTCCGGGGGTGGATTATTCAAATTTGGGAATTGTTGGATAGCCGGGTTGGTTCGGGCATATTGCGCGACCCACTCATTCATCATGGTAAAGAAGGCTTGTTTAGCCCCCTCACCTTGATTATTCGCAGATGACTGAGGTTCAACAGGCGGCGTCCCTTGTGCAGGAGCAGCCGCTACGCTCTCAACGTCATCCGCTAGGGTTCTTTCTACACCGGGATCCATTTACTAATCAAAACAAAAACATTTCAACCGTCGGAAGTCATCACACATTTAAACATTAACATTCGGCATGTATAGCTAGACTCATACGCGCTATGGTAGTCCTAGAACCGACTAAACCATAGCTCTGATACCAATAAAATGTAACACCCCGAACCCGAGACCGACACCGGAGTCGGACACGAGATGTTAACAAACTTTGAAAAATTTTTCCAGACACTGCCCAGTCTGAGTACTAGTCGCTTCAAAAATCATATCTTGAGTTCCACAACTCGAAAATCAGTTTTGTGATTTTTCCCTGAAACTAGACTCATGTCCCCACCTATGTATTTTTTTTCTAGAATTTTTGGTCGGGCCAATTAGTACAGTTTATTAGTCAAAGTCTCCCATGTTACAGGGGTCGACTACACTGACCTTTGCCCATTACGACTTGGATATCTCCCTGCACGGGGCTCCAATACTGATGCCGTTTATTTCTATGAAAACTAGACTCCGAGAGGAATCTGTACATATATGGTACGACCCCTAATTATCTCTGGTTAATTTTTAATGAAATTCCAAAGTCGGAGCAGGGAATCCAGAAACCGTTCTGGCCCTGACCCACAAAAATCTGATTATCTCTTAATATACTGCCCATATGATCTTTTCGTTACTTCCTCATGAAAGCAGACTCATCGAGCTTCAATTACATAATTTATTCATCAATTAATTCTACTCCTACTATTTTTAGTGATTTTTCAATCTCATGACACTGCTGCTGCCAGCATCTGTTACGAAAGTAACTAGGTCCATTTCATGCCTACCCTTGATCCAACTCAATCGAACATTTGTGCCATTTTCGCATGGCTTAAAGTTTACATGCCAAAATTCAAACACAACGTAATAGCTTATACATGCCAAAATGTTCTTCTAAGCCAACTAAGAAGAAAATACCAAAACTTGCTATCCGGTGTGATGACTTCGATGACGGCCCGACCCCGCAAAAATAGATGAGTCCAAGCAACCTATAATGGGTGACAAGGAAACATCGAGTGAGTTTATAACTCAGTAAGTCATAAGCAATGCACTACCATCTATCAATAACATTATCACAAGAGGAAACAAAATGGAACGAGACAATTTACTCCATCCATACCGAACCATACCATAGTTCCTCCAACCTATCGATTCAATTTCATATCAATTCATGCATTCACATTCTATATACTCATCAATAGGACATTGAAGCATTTTCATAAATCGATTTATTTTCGTTACAATCAAACGACTATACGGCCTTTCACCCATCCTACGATAAATTTTATGTACGTGACTTCAAGTATGTTTGTCACATAGGTTCGAACTTACCGAGCTCAACACCAAGTATAAGCATAGCACCTATTAGCCACGTACTCAAGACACTTACCCGATCCGCTGTCCGCGGTCGACTCAATAGTGTCGCACACATAGTGTCCATAATGATTCACGAATGTATATTGAGCCCGCACACTCAGTGCTATATAATCAACTCGCACACTTAGTGCTACGTAATCAAATCGCACACTTAGTGCTACATAGTCAAACTCGCACACTTAGTGCCGCATGGTCAATTCGCACACTTAGTGCATCATATTCATTTCGCACACTTAGTGCAACATAGTCGAATCGCACCCTTAGTGCTGTACAATTTAATCCCACGCACTTAGCGCCAATCTCATGGTCATAAATGGTCATCCCGCACGTTTAGTGCCGAGATCAACAACTCAGTACATCTTACTTCTTTTCTTTCATTCAACAATTTCATCATCACATACGTACATGCATATATATATATGTATATTTATTCATTCCAATCAGCATCAATACATACACATTATGACCATTTGAAATAATACCAACTACATGCTTAATGACTTACTTTATGTTGGGTAAAATAATTCCGAGTCGGCTACTCGATGACCTTCGATTTCCCCTTGTTGGACGCCTCTCCTTTAGGTTCTTGAGCTTAAATAATACAAATAAGAGTATTCAATATTTAACCCAATAACATGAATTTATTTATCACATCCGGCAATCACACATCATTAAATTTTCAAACCAAGATGTCATTATATGACCACATATACACATATCCATATACTTAAGCTCAATAATTATAATGTAATATCATGTACCCACTTTAAGTATATTGCCGAATATACTTAATCATACATACACCTAACCAAAACAATTTCCTAAAATCTTCATATCATTTATACACTAGGCCGAATACTCTCACCAAGTTCACCTATATTCTTCAACAATTCCTTCATTGATCAAGCACATATTCGGCTAAAGAAATGGCAATTTTAGCAACCTTCGATTTAGTACGTAACTTTTACCACATATCAAATAACTCATTTCCTTACTCATGTGACCACGTATATTCGGTCATGCATACACACATAAAATCAATTTGGAGACTCTATCAATCCAACATACATTCGGCACCTTCATCCACCATTCTACCAAGCATGTAATATTCAAACACAACCAAACTCACATTCGGCCCTAGCTCATAACAAGGTAGCCGATTCTTTTTTTTTATAGTTCAAACACTCCTCTATCATCATTCACCTAACTTTAACATGAAACAACAAAACTCACCATTTCTCATCCAAATAACATGAACAACAACCATTCCTTGAACACTTTCTCATGACCGATTGCTCATGTTATCAACAAGATTCAAGATTTGAACATGGGCTATTTAAAACATGCATGCATCTCAAAGACAACATCAAACATACCTTAGTCTAGCAAACCACCATAGCCGATTTTCTCAAGCTCTTCCCCCTTCCTTTCTTTCCTCTATTCGGCCAAGGATGTTCAAGAATGAACACTTTTTTTTTTGTTTTCTTTCTTCAATTCACGGCAACAAGGGGGTGAGACCATTATTATTATTTTTTCCATCACCCTTCCTTTCATTATTTAATTATCATGCTTAATATTTTATTTCCCTTACCATACATCACTAATACAACATGTTGGTGACATGTTTCCACCCATAGCATGGCCGGCCACTACATATTAGGGAGGGGGAATTTGACATGCAAGTCCCCTTTTTCTTCCACATGCACTAATAGGTCCTCATGCATTGACCTATCACATTTTAAAATTTTCTCATATAAGTCCTATTGACTAAATTCACATGCAATCGACTAAATCGAAGCTTGAAATTTTCACACATTCCTGATTACATATTCTAGACAATAAACATCACATTCAAACCTTTCGGTGACTCGGTTTAGCGGTCCCGAAACCACTTCCCGACTAGGGTCAATTTTGGGCTGTTACAGATCGAGTCACGATGGATTTTGTATCTGGGTTGCCAGTGTCGGCAAGTAAGAAAGATGCGGTTTGGGTTGTTGTTGATAGACTGACTAAGTCGGCTCACTTTATCCCCGTACGTACGGATTTTTCATTGGATAAACTAGCTGAATTGTATGTTTCTCAGATTGTGAGATTACACGGGGTACCTATTTCTATTGTGTCGGATGGACATCCGAGATTCACCTCGCGATTTTGGAAGAAATTGCAAGAAGCTTTGGGTACCAAGTTACATTTTAGCACTGCTTTTCACCACCAAACCGATGGTCAATCCGAGCGGATAATTCAGATACTTGAGGACATGTTGAGATGTTGCATCCTCGAGTTTAGTGGTTCATGGGAGCGGTATTTACCTTTGATTGAATTCGCTTACAACAATAGTTTTCAATCAAGTATTAAGATGGCACCTTACGACGCTTTGTACGGTCGTAAATGCCGTACACCATTGTTTTGGACCGAGCTCGGTGAAAGTAAAATTTTTGGAGTTGATTTGATTAAAGATGCTGAACTGAAAGTAAAAGTAATCCATGAAAGTCTGAAGGCAGCCACAGATCGTCAAAAGTCGTACGCGGATTTGAGACGAAAAGACATTAAGTATCAGGTGGGGGACAAAGTGTTTCTTAAAGTTTCACCTTGGAAAAAGATACTCAGATTTGGCCGTAAGGGCAAATTGAGTCCGAGATTCATTGGGCCGTATGAAATCTCCGAACGAGTTGGTCCAGTTGCATATAGGTTGCTTTTACCCCCTGAACTTGAAAGGATCCACAACGTTTTTCATGTTTCAATGCTTCGACGTTACAGATCTGATCCTTCGCACATAATAAGTCCCTCCGAGGTTGAAATTCAAGCCGATATGAGTTATGAAGAAGAACCGATTCGTATCCTAGCTCGTGAAGTGAAAGAGTTGCGAAACAAAAGGGTTCTGCTAGTAAAGGTGTTATGGCTCAAACACAGGATCGAAGAAGCTACTTGGGAAACCGAGAACGCCATGAAAGAACGATACCCAAAACTATTTACCAGTAAGATTTTCCGGGATGAAAATTTCTTAAGTGGGGGAGAGTTGTGACAGCCCTCAAGTGACCCTAGTCGGAAAGCGGTTTCAGGACCGCTAAACCGAGTCACCAAATTACTTGAATATGATAATTATTGTCTAAAATATGTGAATATGAATGTGTGAAAGTTTTAAGCTTCGATTTAGTTAATTGCATGTGAATTTAGTTAATAGGACTTATGTGAGAAAATTTAGAAATGTGCTAGGCAAATGTAAGTGGCCTATTAATGCATGTTAAAGGTGATGGGTTTGCATGTCAAATTACCCAAAATTTGACTAGTGGCCGGCCATGCTATGGGATAAAAGGTATTATAAACCTTTTATGTTAGTGTTTTATGTTAGGAAAAATAAAATAAGGAGCATGGGCAATAAAATAATAATGGTTAGTAGGATGATGAAAAAAAAAGGTTCTCATTTGTTTCTTCTTGACCGAAAAATCAAAGGAAGGAGGGGAAGAAAAGGTTGAAGAGGTTCGGCCATACTTGTATCTAGATTAAGCTCAAGAGCTTAGAGGACCAAGGTTGGACAAGGGAAAGGAAAAAGTGATCGAATAGCCACCGAAATCGTTCGACAACATCCGAAGTAAGTTTTCGAGTAATGAAACTTAGTTTACGATTTGATTAAGTCATGACGTATAATCATAACAAAAATACGGTGATATAATGATTCTACTTGAATTATATGTTGAGTTATTAGTCTATACGTATGATGGGTAGCCGTATGTGCATAGAGATCATGTCATAAAGCAAGTCAAAATCGTGCTCTTTGTATGTGGCTATTGAGCCGAAATTAGTAAGTGTGATAAGTGTCTTGTGTTTGAGCTTTGGTAATGAAAATGAAATATGGATGTGTCATGATTATTGATATATGTGCATGGTTATTCGAATGATATCCGGGCTAAGTCCCGAAGGCTTTTATGCTAGTGACTATATCCAGACTAAGATCCGAAGGCATTTGTGCGAGTTGCTATATCCGGGCTGAGACCCGAAGGCATTTGTGCTAGCGATTATATCCGGGCTAAGTCCCGAAGGCATTTATGCTAGTGACCATATCCGGGCTAAGATCTGAAGGCCTTGTGCGAGTGGTTATATCCGGCTAAATCCCGAAGATACTTGGGTTTGGGAATGAGCGATCTTGCCGTAATAATTTCAATTAATACGCTCGTAAAATCCCAACGATGAGGTATGTTTCGTATGTGCATTGAGATAATTGATTCCTTCTAAATAGTATTTGCTCAATCGACTAACAAGCTTCCGGGTTTTAGACAAGTTGATTCCTTACGTATGAATATAAGGGTTGGAAATGTGAAGTAGGTATGATTGTGAGAATATGTGCATATGAAATTATTCGTTTAGCCATATGAATGCTATACTTCAGTTGTGCATGATTTCATTGCTCAAAACTTACTAAGCATTAAATGCTTACTCCGTTTCTTTGATTCTCTGTTTTATAGATTTTGGTTCGTCAGCTATCGGACTCGGGATTGTCGAAGTCGAAGTCGTCCACACTATCAAAGCCCTTTTGGTACTCTTTTAGTTGAACTCTGCTAATGGCATGTATAAGACTACCCTCTTTGTTGTTGGTCATGTACCCTTTGGTTTTGTATAAATTTGGATAGCCATGCGAAAATGGCTTATATATATTTTGAGCATAGCATTATAATCGTTTTGTATGTTGTTCATTGGGAGGTATGGAAATGTTTGGTAACGATTAGCCATTTGAATGGTTAATCATGATCATTTTGGGGATTTGTATGACAAATTCTAGTTGATTCATGGAAAACCATGAAATAGGTAAAGTTCACCAAAAAAAAAACAGATGCTGACAGCAGCAGTGGTGTGGATTTGAAAAATAACTAAAAATAGTAGGAATGGAATTAAATAGTGAATAAATTATTTAATCTAACCTTGATGAATCTGCTTTCATATGGAAGAAACGAAACGATCATATGAGTCGTATTTTAGGAGATATTTAAGTTTTCATGGAATAGGGCCAGAGCGATTTCTGGATCCCCTGATCTGACTTTGGAAATTCACTATAAATTAACCAGAGAGAATTAGAGGTCATTCCATATATTTATAGATTCCTTTTTGAGTATAGTTTCGTTAGAAACAAACGTCATAAGTAATGAAGCCCTGTACAGGAAGATATATAAGTCGTAATGCATGAAGGTCAGAGCAGTCGAACCCTGAAACAGGGGAGACTTTAACTAATAAACTGTACTAATTTGCTCGACCAAAAATTCTAGAAAAAAATTTGTAGAAGGATATGTGAGTCTAGTTTCAGGTAAAATTTATGAAACTGGTTTTCGAGTTTTGGAACTCAAGATATGGTTTTTAAGGTGACAGTAATGCAGTTAGCTAGCTTGTCTGGAAATTTTTAAAATGGACTGTGAAAATCAATGAATTAAGTCTGTTAGCACCTCGTGTTCGACTCCGGCAACGGTCTCGGGTACGGGGTGTTACACTTTTCTAGTTCGGATGGTAATGCCAAACGATAGGCTAACGGTCCAACTCTTTCGGTGATCTCGTACGATCCGATAACTCGCGGACTTAGTTTGCCTTTCCGACCAAATCTCAACACCCTTTTCCATGGAGATACTTTCAAGAATACTCTATCTCCAACTTGGAACTCAATTTCCTTTCTTTTCAGATCAGCATATGACTTTTACCTATCCGATGCCGCTTTTAGACAATTTCGTATCATTTTAACTTTCTCTTCAGTTTCTTTAATCAGATCAACTCCATGAATTTGACTTTCCTGAAGTTCTGTCCAGTACAGTGGAGTTCGGCACTTCCTGGCATAGAAGGCCTCATAAGGTGCCATCTTCAAACTTGTTTGAAAACAATTATTGTAGGCAAATTCTACCAACGGCGGGTACTTTTCCCAGCTACCTTGAAATTCGAGGATACAACATCACAACATATCCTCGAGAATCTGAATCATCCATTCAGACTGACCATCGGTCTAATGGTGAAAAGCTGTACTAAAGCTCAACTTCGTACCCAAGGCTTCTTGTAATTTATTCTAGAATCTCAAAGTGAACGTTGGGTCTCTGTCTGAAATAATCAACAGTGGTACTCCATTCAACCTTACAATCTCAGAAATGTATAAGTCGGCCAACTTATCAAGAAAGTAATCTGTCCTTACTGGAATAAAATGAGCCGACTTCGTCAACTTATCCACTACAACCCATATGGCATCTTTCTTTTTCGGAGTCAAAAGTAATCCTGTCACGAAATCCATGGTAACTCTGTCCCACTTCCATTCGGGGACCGTCACAGGCTATAACAACCCTGAAGCTACTTGATGTTCAGCTTTAACTTGCTAATATACCAAGCATTTTGATACAAATTCAGAAATATCTCTTTTCATGCAATTCCACCTGTACATTTTTTACAAATCGTTGTACATCTTGGTACTTCCCGGGTGAATTGATAAACGGATGTCATGTGCTTCTTGCAAAATCTTTTGAATAAGCTCATTGTCCTTGGGTACAAAAACCCTATCTCTGAACATCAAACATCCATCAAAACCAATTTGAAAATCTGATTCAATACCTGATTCACATTGAGTTCTTTTTGCTTGCAAGTCATCATCATTAGTTTGAGCATTATAGATTTCGTAAAGAAACGTCGACCTAGCCTCTAGCTCTGTCAAGACTGAACCATCATCTAGCAATGCCAAATGAGCAACCATAGCTCTCAAAGCAAACAAGGATTTTCTACTCAACGCATCAGCGACCACATCCACCCTTCCTGGGTGATAGTCAATGATCAGATCATAGTCTTTAATTAATTCTAACCATCTCTGCTGTCTCAGATTTAACTCTTTTTGAGACATCAAATACGTCAAACTTTTATGATCTGTGAATATGCGACAAGTCTCACCATATAAATATTGCCTCCAAATTTTTAAAGCAAAAACGATGGCGACAAGCTCTAGGTCATGTGTCGGATAGTTCTTCTCGTGTGGCTTCAATTGTTGTGAAGCATAGGCTATCACTTTGCCATCTTGCATAAGTACACAACCCAGTCCATTTAAGGATGCATCACTGTAGACCACAAACTCGTTTCCCGGTTTAGGTAGTACTAAAATAGGAGCTTCGGTTTGTAATATTTTTAACTTCTCAAAACTTTGCTGACACTTCCCTGTCCATTCAAACTTAACGTCTTTCTGTAGCAACCTCGTCATCAGAGTCACTATCATGGAGAACCCTTTTACAATCCTTCGGTAGTAGCCGGCTAAGCCCAAAAAGATTCTAATCTCGGTTACATTTTTAGGCGGTTTCCAATCGATAATAGCAGAGATCTTGCTTGGATCAACTTGGATGCCTTCACCCGAAACAATGTGACCCAAAAATCCTACCTCTCGGAGCCAAAATTCACTCTTACTAAACATAGCATATAATTATTTCTCCCGTAAGGTTTGCAACACCGTTCTCAGATGCTTCGCATGTTCTGTCTCATCCTTGGAATAAATCAAAATGTCTTCAATGAATACAACGACAAACTTATCCAAGTATGGCCGAAAGATTCTATTCATTAGATCCATGAATACAGCCGATGCATTCATCAACCCAAACGGCATGACAAGAAATTCATAGTGACCATACCTTGTTCTAAAAGCTGTCTTAGGCGCATCTGATTCTCTAACTCGTAACTGATAATAGCCAGACCTCAGGTCTACCTTAGAAAATACAGTGGCTCCCCTCAATTGGTCGAACAGATCGTTGATCCTTGGCAAAGGATACTTATTCTTGATAGTTACCTTATTCAATTTCTGATAGTCTATACATAGCCTCATTGAACCGTCTTTCTTCTTTACAAATAATACAGGAGCACCCCAAGGTGAAAAGCTTGGCCTTGTAAAACCTTTATCCGACAGCTCTTGCAACTGTGCTTTCAACTCTCTCAGCTCAATTGGTGCCATCCTATACGGAGCAATTGAAATAGGAGCTGTCTCTGGTATCAATTCAATGCCAAACTCTATTTCTCTTTCAGGGGGTAGTCCAGGTAATTCCTCTGGAAACACATCTGGATACTCACATACCATCGGCACAAACTTAATCTTCAATTCTGTTTCCTTAGTGTTCAATACAAATGCAAGGTAGGCTTCATACCCTTTCCTTATATATCTCTGAGCAACCATTGTCGTGATTACAATCGGCGGCGAACCCAATTCTCTTAAATTGGCCCTTAGAATCTCACCATCCGGGCATTTCAATTTAATATGCTTACTACCACAATTTACAATTACATCATGAAGGGCTAACCAATCCATACCAAGTATTACATGAAATTCATCAAATGACAATAACATAAGGTTAGCCAGAAAGCAATGACCCTGAATCGTCAAAGGACAATTCTTACAGACTTTATCAACCAGGACTGATTTGCCTAGTGGGTTCAACACTTTAATGATGAATTTTGTAGGTTCAACGGGTATGTTCATACTAGACACCAATAACACTTGTATTAAAAATAGAAAAAGTACCCGTAATAACATCAAGAGCAGAGGCTTGCTCTCGAGCACGTATCGCATACATTCTTACTAGGGCTTGAACCTCTAGCTTTGTAGGGTCTTTAGTCGCAACTCGACTACCACTAGCACTCCCAGGGCATCTCGGAGGAATGAAGGTACTCAGCTTTGGGGCTACTTCCACTTCTTTTTCGACTTGCTCTGGGCAGTCTCTGAGAAAGTGGTCAAGAGAACCACATCTGAAACACGCACTACTCTTCATTCGGCACTCTCCGAAGTGAAATTTGTTGCAACTCTTACACTTCGGCTTTTGATCTACACTCCCTACACTAGTCACCATCAGGGAGGAAGACTTCTGACTTTGTTGTTTAGAGCCTCTCGCTCTACCCGAATATCCTACTAATAAAGTGGAGTGTTCATGTTGGCTTATTGCTTTCTTCGTGGAAAATGAGAGTGTTTTACCGCTAGACCTCTTGTTCACAACTCGAGCCTCTCTCTTTGCTTGATTTCTTTCATTATTAAGCTTCTCGGCCTTCTTGGCTCGATTAGCCAATGCGGCAAACTCCCATATTTCAAGGATTCCAATCAACAACTTGATTTCCTCATTCAGCCATTCCTCAAAGCGTTTACACATTTCTGACTCAGTTTGGACCCATTCAGTTGCGTACTGACTTAGCCTTACGAACTCCATCTCATATTCTGCTACAGTCTTGTTCCCTTGTTTGAGTTCCAGGAACTCCTTTCGCTTTGAGTCTAAGAACCTTTGACTGGTGTATTTCTTTTTAAACTCTGCTTGGAAAAATTCCCAAGTAATATTTTCCTTTGGCATCGCGGAAGATACAATCTTCCACCAGTGGTATGCAGTATCCTTTAGGAGGGGCACAGCACGACAATTCATCTAATACCCATGTAGTATTCTCAAGCCAGAACCCGGCTCTTTCGGCATCATCATCAACCATAGCTCTAAATTCTTCAGCCCCATACTTTCTAAGCTTATCTACAGGGGCTTTACTAACTCTCATAGGCACCATACCTCGTGTTACTTTCTCATTAGGTTGGTTAGGGGGCGGGGAAAGTCGTGGTATATTAGGGCGATTCCTCAAGTAATCCCCAAACCACTCATCCATCATTTCGAAGAAGGCAGTCTTGGCCTCTTCTCGACCTTTAGACATAGACCTTCTACTACTACTAGAAATAGTTTGATGTACGAAAGCTGGAGCATGGCTCTCGGCTCCCTCGGACTCATCTTGTGCTTGATTGGAAGACATTTATTATATTCAAAAACAATTTAAACAGTTAGGAGATGTCACACTATCAATGTTCCAATAATGGCATGTATAGTGAAATCCAATACTCTCTACGGTAGCCATAGAACCGATTAAACTGTAGCTCTGGTGCCACTAAATATAACACCCCTTACCCGTACCTAAGATCTGGGACAAGTACGAGGCGTTACTGGACATATATGCGAGCATAAATGGAAAATACAGATTATAAAATTTCGTTTCAACTCAAAACAAATCCACTAACATTGTAGTGCCCCAATTTTGGGCCTACGAGGCCCTAAACAAAATTGAGAAAGGTTCGGGACTAAAATAAAGATCTGAGAAAAACTTATAGTTTAATACCTCACACGCTCGTGTTGAGATCATACACACGCCCGTGTGCTTTGGGACACGCCCGTGTGGTCACCCCGTATCCAAAACGTAAGCATTTTGCTAGATTCACACGGCTAAGGCACACACCCATGTGTCTAGCCCGTGTTCGACACTAACTTAAAATTTTAGGTGCAGGGGACACATGGTCAAACCAAACACCCAAGAACGATCCGTGTGTCACACACGGCCTGGACACACACCCGTGTGTCTACCCGTGTGGACCTTATTAGGCTACTTTTCAATCTTTTGGCCACCCTCAATTGCCCACTGTCATCTATAGTTTCCACTGATATCTAACATGCCCTAATTGCACTCAAGTTCTATCATAATTGTCAATTGCATGTAAACCTCATATATTGGTTTTGCACATGCTAGGTTACCCTTTTTGTATTAAAGATTATAGTCTCATTAATCACAATATCGGATTTGGCTCGTCTTTTAACTCATTGCCAACTGTGATCCTCCCAATTTCAAATGAATTGTTCACATTTATCGTATCCATTCATAATACACCATGTAATCATTTCAACAAGTAAAAATTGCATGATTAGTAGGATAGCAACCTACACTAATACAAGCCATATATCAAGGCCATACACAAAATGAATAGACATAACATTCAAGCCTTTACATTGCTAGCCAAAAGACACATATGACAAAATGACCCAACAATACCTATACATGCCATTGAACAAAATAAAATATCTATGTACCAAAGCTGAACTAGTTGATAGTGTGTTGACTCTCCAACCGTCTTCCAACCTTTACGAGTCCTCGAGCTTTGAATGACAAGGAAAAGAGAGAGGTAAGCATTTTCACGCTTAGTAAGCTCGAATAACTAGAAAGTAAACTTACCAAGTAATTAGCATACATCCATAATAGATAAGGAAACCAACAAGTATGAAATGGTTCCCTATCACATGCACTCAACCAATGAGTTAGTCACATAACAAAGCACCATGTAATTTATCTTAGATGAGCTCATCATTCAACATTTCATTTTGTACATGTATTTCAAGTTAATCCTGTTGAGTGTATAGGAAATCTCGATGGGATATCCATTAACCGTGAATTCATAAGGATGATCATTTCAGGTGTGCACTCCCGCGAACCTCACATTTTATGGCAGGATTGCCAGTCTAGGCTAAATCCCCCATATTGTAAATTCATAAGGTGATGTCGGGATTACCAATTTAGGCTAAGTCCCTTATTGCGACAAACACCTTTAATGAGTTCAGATCTGTATTACCAGTCCAAGCTAAATTCAGACCCTAATCGGATTACCCATCCGGGCTAAATCCATAATGCCCATGTATTCTTCTAGAGGCTCAATCATCTAAAGGAACACCTGTCCGGGCTAGATCCTTTCCATAATTGAGATCAGCGGATTACCCGTCCGGGATAAATCCTTTTTGCAATACATGCAGGATCTCAATACACATGTAAAACATGTTTTATCCATCGAATTCCTTTTTTAACCTCAACCGAGACAATTTTTTTTAACCTCAACCGAGACAATTTTTTTCAACACATCATTATTAGGAATGCATTTCATGAAATCTTATGCTATCAATAAATGCAATCATCATTCATTCACAAATCATATAATTAGGCATATTAGGAGTTTACTTTAAGTTATCCGAACTTACCTGACATTCGTTTCGGTGCCATGTTTCGGTTATTTTGAAACCTTTCGTTTTCCTCGATCGACCTCCGGAATTTGTTCTTAGGGGTCTATTACAAAAAAAATTAAATCATTAACACTCCATATTATACATTTCAAGTCTAAATTCCACCCTCGGTCCAAATGACTGTTTTGCCCTCAACCTTTCACATTTTTATGATTTAGTCCCGAGGCTCGTATAATGAAACACGTGCAATTTTTATCTTACCCAAGCCTAGCTGAATGTTTTTCCCTCTTATGAAAGCCCACATTTTCCATTATTTCTCATTCTCACCACATATTTTATACCTTTTGCAAAAAGGTCCTTTTAGGGGTTTTTCAGGAAAACCACCTAGAAAAAGATGTTTAACACTCATCCAACTTTCATATTCCTCCATAATCCATCAAAATACAAGTAAATCATGCATGGGTAAATTTTTAAACATGAACCCTAGCATGAAATATAGGTAGAAATGGAGAGAGCAAGCTACCAGAATTTTAAAAATACAAAGAACATCAAAAACGGGGTTTGGGAGTACTTACTATTGAGCTTGAAAAGATTGAGACTTTCGGCTGGTACAAAGGAGAAAATGGCTGATTTTTGTTTCATTTTTCCCATTTTATTTCATTAAAATGCCAAATGACCAAAATGCCTTTAAGCCCTTTCTTTAAAATTTCATCCATGCAAGCCCATTTTTGTCGAGAAACTTAGAAACTTGGAAAATTCTTCTCCAAGACCTTATAATTTATAATCTAAATCAATTTCGTACAAATTTCTTATAGAATCAAATTTTTACAATTTATTCAATTTAGTCCCTAATTTCTAATTGGACACCTTACTCAAAGAATTTCTTCATGAAACTTTAACACATGCATATTATCATATTCTAGGCCTCATAATAATGATAAAATAAATATTTTGATGTCAGATTTGTGATCCCAAACCACTATTCTGACTAGGCCCTATTTCGGGAAGTTACATGAATCCTTACCACTAAACTAGCAAGCTCATTCTATCATTAATTGAGTGAAAATAATATATAACTCTAATATCCAAAGTCAAACAAAATTAAAAGGGAAATAATTCGAACCCAAAACCTCTCACACACTACGCACAACACTTAAGCACTGAGCTAAATCAATTTACTTTGAAAAAATTTTCACAACCTTAATCTAAAAACAAGACATGACTACTCTTGGTCTCACTAACCCAATTTCTACTAACTCGATTTTTGGGATGTGACATGATAAATTAACGAAGGCTTCAAGGCATGTATCAATGCTACTTTATTTAAGGTTCTATTCACTTCCACCTATATTATGGTGTAGAGTTATTGGAAAATGAATATCGAGGATGCAAGGAAACTCAATGATTGTCTACGTTTTGCACTGATGAAAACAATCCACTAAGAACTAAGTAGCGCTTAGCAAGGATATCAAATTTTATAAAGAATTACCGTAGAAATTCTTTATAAAACAATCTAGGAATATAAAAGATGATGAAAGAATAGAAAGAAACTTTGTTTCTATGTTTTTGGGTGTGTCATAAAAATGAAATTTCACTCCTATTTAAAGGAGGTCTCATGTCTCTTCATTGAGACATAATTTCCCAAATGGATAGTCATATCTTTAGTAATAAACATAATTATTTAATAGATATCTGCATGAATAATTATGACTATTTGTTAATAATCAAGTGACATAACTTTTGAATTTAAGAGACAAAACTCATCATTATAAATAATGACAACTTTTGGTTAATAACCAAGTGATATAACTTTTAATTACTTGTAACTTTTCATTTGCAACTATTGGAGCACTATATATATTTTTTGAAAATGTTCCAATAAAAAGAAACACTAATTGATGTTGTGAAGTTTTATCGGACTATAAAGCTTGAGTTAGAAAAATATAAGCCAGTGCATTTAAAAGGATATAAACTGAAATAAAGTTTGCAATCCAATGAATTATTGAGGCACATTTGGACAAATAAAGTGCCCAAAAACGTGCCACACTTGAGTATATTTGATTTATTTGGTTCTTTAATTTTACTAAAAAAAATTTATTTTAGCTCTCCATTTAATTTTTTATCTTTTTAATTTTTAATTTGTATTATTTGGAGAAAAATATTTGTTAACTTTGCTGACGTGACATACACATGGATTTCCATGTGGATGTCATGCCAGTAAATAATAATTTATTTAAAATTTAGAAAATTCAAATTTTTTTAAAAATATTAAAAATATTTACAATTTATATAAAATATTTTTTAATTTTTAAAAAATTAATTAATTACTTATGTGCCATACATGTGGACTTGTACATCAGTAAAGTTAACAAACATTATTTTTTTTCATCTATTTTCGGTGATTTAACAAATAATATAAATTTAAGAGTTAAAAAAAAGAAAAATTAAATAGATAGTTAAAATAATTTTTTTAAATAAAATTTAAAAGCGTCAAAAGGTTTTAAACCCCATTGGCTAGTGCGTCCGTTGGCTAGTCCAAACGCTCTAGGTTTATTTAATATTTAATTTTACTCAAAAGAGTAATAGAAATTTATTTTAATTTCAAAATTTTATAGTTTTATTGGTTTATTTTTCACATAAAATTTCAACCCTCATCTTATTGAAAAAAAAAAGTCTACCCTCATCCTATTGGAAGTTGTTATGAAATTATTATCTATGACCAACAAGTTTAATCCAATTACTTTATCTAATAATCCATTCTCAAATTTTCAAAGTCAAAACATCTGATTATTTTAGCAATTTTGCTTCAATTTTCTAAATTTGAATTATTTGGCAGTTGTTACCTAAGAAACACCAGCTAAATAACGCATGATTTTGGAGGTAATTAATGAGGTTGCTTCAATTCATGGACAGTGTAGTTAGAAAAAGAGCCAGTTTACGTGGTTGGTTAGGTCAGAACCTTTTTCTCATGTTCTCACGCAATTATCCAACAATAATTCTCCCCAAGTAACCTAATTGCTTGACTTTTTCACACCACCAATAATTTGTGAACCCATTGCCTTCATTTCTCTGATCTTAACAACTCGCCATATAAAAAAATTTACATGATAAGTCCCAAACTGTATTCAGATTTCAAATTAATTGTTAAAAGTTGAATCTTTAAAGTATCATTGTCGTACTAATTAAGTTCTTCAATTAATATTATTAGCCATTAGTTTGAGAGTTAAATGTTAATTTGGGTATAATTTGGAGAATATTTAAAATAATTTTTCAAATTTTAAACACATATACCTATCCTATAGACAAATTATATATGAAATGTTAAAAAATAGCTTTCCTAAATTTTATTGACATTGTTCTCTTTTATTTAACACATCAGTGTTAGAACTATAAAAATTAGATATAAAGCTTACAAATTAAGATATGTCATGTTAGATCATCAAAAACAAAATTAAAAGTGGAAGCGTACTTGAATCCATCAATATGTTGAAAGCCTTGAGTATTGTGTTTTTGATATTTCAAATTAGCACCCAAGTATTTTAGAGAAGACATCTCTCTTTTTTGGGGATGAGTTGTTAGAAAAGTTACATCAAACGCAATTTGAGACTCATAACTCTAATATGTAACTCTTACACATTAATATTAATTTTTATGATAGTAAATAATAGTTTTAAATATGCAAAAGGTCCCTGTACTCTTTTAAAATTTAAAATTTAGTCCCTATATTTAGAGGCATTTGGTCATTATACTTTTTTTATTTGAAAATCTTGGTCTCTTTGTCAAATTTTCCATTAGAATTGTTGATGTGATTGTAATAAAAAAGGTAAAATAACATTTTTAGCCCTCAATATGACAATTTCTTATATCAATTTGGTCCTTACTCTTTAAAAGTATCCCAAAACTTAGATGTGGAAGTGTACTTGAATTTATCGATACACTGAAATCCTTAATTTGGTCTTCCAATTTAGTACACAAGTGTTTTAGAGGAGGTGACTCTATTTTTAGAAAAGTTACGTTATGTATAATTTAAAGACCATAACCTTCATATGTAACTTATACACATTAATCTTAATTTCTAACTAGCTTATTATCAATTAAAAATTAGTTACTTGAGTGAATAACAAAATCCAATTAACCTTAACCTTATAAATCACTTTTAATTAAGGTTAACTTTTAATGATAGTAAAAATAACTTGTAATTATTCTTATTATATATGTGACGTCCATATTATTCAACAATCAAATTCAAGCTATCCATATAATATGTATACACATGCTTAAAATTTAATCTACACGTTTTAAATATACTTCATGCGAGGCCTAATCTACCCATTAACACTTAAGTTGATATTATACTTATAAAAAAACCTTGATTGATACAATATTGATACTTTCAAGACTTAATTAAAATATTTTAAAATTTATACACTAAATTAAATTTTTTGCAAAAATTTGAAAACTTCTAATGCGATTTACTCAAAAAGAAAAGTTAAAATATAAGATGAAATATAAAATAACAATGTCTCAAAATTTGTATACTAAAATATATTACTAAATCAAAACTTATATAATAAAATATTTTAAATAAATAAATAGGATACTAAAATATTTTTTGCAAGGAACACTAATTTCAATGGGTTGTTTCCTTAAATTGTATATATTATGTCTTCTATGGCTATGCGGCGGCGTTTTATAAAAGCCAAGTGGTTTAATTTTCACACGATTGCTGATGCTTTTAGAATCCTTTAACATCTGTCACCAATTAATTTAATTAGTAAAAACAGATATAATCTTAAGGATTATTGTTTGTTTTTGATTAAAAGCTACAGAATAAAATTTTAGTTTGATTCCATTGAGTAGTGTACCATTCTACAATATTTTTATTCAACATATTAGTAGAAAATCATTATAAATAGTTTATCTTAAAATGTTTTTACATAATATTTTTTATTTAACATATGACAATAGAAAATCAATTATTAGGTATCTTCATCTAATTTAGTTTGTTCAAGTGTTGATTTATTATATTTTTATTTGGAAGCGTTTTCTATTCCTGGCAAGCTTTGAAAAATATTAAGAAAAGGAAAGTGATAAATCTAAATTAAAAATTATAGTCAACATAATAAACATACTATACTCACAATTTGCTCTAGTAGTTCTGTTCCATTGTGATAAGTAAATGGTTGAATTTTTAAAAATATTTTAAAGGGATATGCATCATCTTATTTCTGACATAAAATTAGATAAATTTTCAATTTAGCTATCATAACAACTTCTGCAAATGCTAGCTTGAATGTCTGATGGTGTATTATGGATTAACATCAAGCTGGAATTTTCAAGATTAACCCTTTAGCTAAATGCTTTGCGGTGTACCTGGATCAAAACAAATAAGTTTGATCGTTAGTTTTGAAAGAAAAACAAACAAAAATATCATAAGTGGGTTAGGACTGGATAAAATCTGTTGAGTTCGATTATGTGATTTAACATTTAAAATACCTTATGATTTAATTTTGGGTAGATTATTAAAATAGTCACTTTTGCTTACTTCAGGTTACATTTTAATCACGTATATTATCGCATTGTAACATTTTAGTCATTGAGCCGTTAATTGCCGTTAATAGTGTAATGGTAAGCTGATGTGATACATTAAATAATCATTTAAAATAAAAATTTTAGGTTAATTTATATAACTGGTCCCCATATTTTTTGGTTTTGAGCAATTTTTTATTTATTTTATGTTCTCTTAACTTTCCTTTTTCCCACTCTCTTCTGCCTCTCCCTCTATTTTCCTCCCTTCTCCATTTCTTTTAACATAGTTTTTCTATGTTTTCCAATTGTTGAAACTAGTCCCTATACTTTTATTTTTTAAAACAATTTAATTTTTTGAGTGAGGCGAGCTTATGGACTAGTTTTAACAAATGAAAAATATAGAAAAACTACGCTAAAAGAAATAAAGAAGGGAGGGCAATAGAAGGAAAAGTAGAAGAGAATGGAAAATAAAGAAAAAAAAAAGAAAGTTAAAAGAACATAAAAGAAAAAAATTAAATTTCTCAAAATAGAAAAAAAAGGACCAATTGTAGAATTTAACCTAAAATTTTCATTTAAATGATGATTTAAAGTGCCACATTAATTTAATGTTACACCATTAACGACAATTAACGTCAGCTTCCTAATGAGATATGATAGATCAAGCTTCACTCGAATTCTTTCCACATAAATGCTTTTTATAAAACAATAGGTTATGTACTCTTATAAATTCTTTACTTAACTAACTTTATTAATTAAATAATTTATAATAAACATATTTAATCATGTTATGTCTTGTTTTAGACATTTCACTAATGATATATTAACACTTAATACAACAAACATATTCTAATTCCAGTTATTCACTTATCATATATTTTACTTATTAAATTCACTCCAAGAACTTACTCACTTCACATAATACTTTTACTTCTAGCAACCTTAGTAAATGTTGTAGAATCGAGAAAGATACACATAATTAGAAGCATCAAAGTGCAAGTATCAGGAGCACAGTAGTACAAATATATCTAAATACTCAATGAATTCAAATCTCACCTTTAGTTTTAATTGAATAATAAATAACATAAATAGAAAGAAATTAAATATATATTTAATTGATATCACTACTTAAAAAAGGATTATTTATCACATATTCCATACCACATTTGCTTAGCCCATAGAAGGCTTGAATGAACAAGATGGATACTTGGAACAAACACTGGCACCTGAGTGCAAATAAAATAGGTATCGAATTGCAAATAATAGGGAAGCACTTGAGTATTCCTATTGCATACTAACTATATCCAACAAGTTCAAGTCTTGTCTACATGGGCAATTCAATAACACAAGTTCACATTCACTTATAAGCATTTCTTTAAATTCACATCACTTATCACTTAGTCCACTTATAATATTTATAATCTTTCACTATCTTCATGTAACAACCCATTTTTGGTCAAATCGAAACAGTAGTTTTAGGACCACAAATTCGAAGTAAAAATTATTATTTTATTATTTTAAGGTCTACAACATGAATATATGATTGTGTGAAAGTTTCGTTTAGAAATTTTATCGTTTGAATGCTCAATTCAGTAAAAAGGACTAAATCCCGTAAAGTGGAAAAGTGATGTTCTAATAGCTAAAGTCCAATAGCTATAGAAGCTTAAAGTTAAGGTTCTTAAGTGGTAATTAGACCATTAGTATGATACTGGATGATAGTGGCATGGCATTTGGTGTAATTAATAAATGTTTTAAAGGTTATTTTGTAATTTGATAAATAAAGGTTAATTAAATAAAATAAAACCAAATTAAGTCTTCATATCATCTTCTTCAACCAAAATTGGTAGGAAAGAAAATCCGTAGCTAGGTTTTACATTCGACCAAGCTTCCTAATTCAATTGTAAGTTCGTTTTTGTCCCATTTTTAATGATTTTTGTGTTTTTGAGATCATTGCAACTAGGTTTAGCTAGCCTAGGGACTAATTTGAAAAATTGTTAAAGATTTTGAATGTTTCCATTGATTAATAATCATTTTTTGATGTTTGATGATAGATTATGAATGTTTGTTGTGAATTGTACAAGTTTTGTTAAGTGATTTTTAGTGAAAATACAAATTAGGGATTAAATTGTGAAATGTGAAAACTTTATGGTTATAATGTGAAATAAATGAGAAATATGGGCTGATATGACTACTAGATAAATTCGGCTAGTATAGGTTAGTCTTAAATTTCATTAATATTTGTTTTTATGAAATAAGGACTAAATTGTAAAAGTTGTAAAGTGTTAGGGGCAAATGTGTAAAAGTACCTTAAAGTGAATTTTGGACTAAATTGAATATAGAGATGATTAAATAAGTTAATTTTGATTACATAAAGATCAAGAAAAGCTAAACTCGGATCTAGATCGAGGGGAAAACAAAGTTCTCAATTAATCGACCAGTTTAACAGTTTTTACATCCAAGGTAAGTTCGTATGTGATAAATTTCATTATAAATGTATTTTAAATGATTTGATATTGCATAAACTATGAATACGAGACTTTGGACATGTTTGAAAACGATTCTATGATGATTCGACATTAGAAATCCCAGTTGAACCTTAGGAATAGATTTGGATAATAGTGACATGTCATTAGGGGATTGTTGTGATTATGTGATCCAAGTGCTGGTCCTGTACGTCCTATTGGTAGCTGAGCATACCGACATGTGTTCGGTTACTTGACAGCCTATGTGAGCAGCACCGTGTAGCTACGCCTTGACCTACAGCTTGTGTGAGCAGGCCCGTTGATAGCTCTAGTGAGCAGTATATGTGATATGCGATTGAGATAGCTTTGACTATATATGTGGCACTTCAAGTGCGAGATACATTGAGTTGGCTTCAGGCCATGATATTGGCACTTTGGTGTGAGTTTCCTGAGTAGCCGATAGTATTCTAAATGGTTCAACAGGTAAATGAAGGACGTGATTGTGTATGAGATTGATACGAGATGGCACAAGTATGTACATGAATCGTATAAGCTTAAATTGAAGAAGTTGTGAAGTTATAAATAAGATTATGATTAAAAGTGTGAAATGTTTGTTAGTTACATGAATTACATATTGATATGTTCAAATTGATGATTTGAATATTCATGTTTAGATTGAGTTTATTTCATACAAGCTTACTAAACTATAAACCTTACTTTTTCATTTTTCCATGTTTTATAGTGACTTTAAAGCTAGCTTGGACTCAGGGATCGTTGGAGAAATTGTCACACTATCCAACTATCAAATTGGTACTTTTGAGCTTGTGTTTTGGTGATATGACATGTATACGGACTTCGGCCATTTTGATTATGTGTTGGTAATGAATTTAGCCATTTGAATTGGCTTGTAAATGTATATGTTTTGTTTCGTATATATAGGCATGAGTGATGGCTCATTTTGGGTTATTTTGGTATGTTTGAATCATGTTTATATATATGTGTCTATGTCTTGTGAAATGTGTTGAATGATGGTTGTGTGATGCTTAATGGTAATAGGTATTATGAGTATCAAATGGTTGATTTGTGGATATTGATTTGCTTGTGAAATTAGGCTAAATGATGCATATTTGGAAGTGTATATTTAATTGAATTGTATAAGTGATTTTGGTCTAAATGGTATGGTATATTTTGTGTCTTGTGTGTATTGAGAAAGGTGGTATAGATTATGTATGAATTAAGCTTGAATTGGTTGGTTAAAATGTCATATTGTGCTATGTTTTGGTGCCAATTGGGTTGATGTAGGTGTGCATAAGATAGGGTGGCAAAATGACTTGGTAAATAGCCTATTTTTATCCACACGGGCAGAGACACGGCGTGTGTCTCAGTCGTGTGTGACACACGGTCATGTACACAGCTGTGTGTGACACACGGGTATTGAAATTAAGATCAAGACAGTATGCTCTACACGGCCTCACACACGGGTGTGTGACTTGGCCATGTGGCATAAGTCAGTATACCTTACAGGTTTGGCACGGCCTGGTACATGGGTGTTTATGGACATTTTTAGGGCACACGGGCTAGCCACACGGGCATGTGTGTTGGCCGTGTGACCTAAGTCAAAGAGTTACACGGGGTCAGACACGGGCTAGGACACGGCCTGTGACACGGGTGTGTCGGTTGGCCGTGTGAGACACACGGCTGGGCCATACGGACGTGTCCCCTATTTTTGAAAAAATTTCTTAAGTGTTCAAAAGGTTCCCTAAGTTATTAGTTTAGTCTCAAACCACTCCTAATGTATGTTTGGGCTTCCTAGGCTCATTTTAGGGATGAAATGTTTGGTTGTGAATGAACTGACTAAATGTATGTGAAATGTATATTTAAATGTGTTGTATGTGACAACCCAAATTAGACCCTGGTCAGAATGTGGTTTCGAGACCACATTACCGAGCCAAAAATTTATTTTTGTGTTTTAATTGCATAAATTTTTGTGTGACAGTGAATATATGAGAAATTAAATGCTTAATATTAACTTTAGGATTGTGAATTAATTCAAAAAGGACCTAGTTGACGAAGTTAGAAAATATGATAGATGAATTATAAGGAGTAATTAATAATAGGGTGAGGAAGCATGGCTTTGCATGTCAAATTGCCCATAAAATACATGGTGGCCGGCCAAGGAGTGATGATGCTCCACTCATTCTAATTTAATATGTTTTCTTTTGGTTAACAAATGATGGGGATAATAATAGGAAAGTGAACAAAAAAAAAATGGGTGTCATACTTGCCATCTCCTAGCCGAAAAACCAAGAAAAAGAAGGGGAGAAAAACTTGGAAAGAGTTCGGCCATTGCTTGTATCTAGGAGGAGTGTTTGATGTTGTGGCATGAAAATGAGGGAGTTTGAATGCTTAATAAGGAGGGAAGAAGGAGTGTTCATGTTTTCTTTCTTTTGCAATTGTCGTAACTAGAGGAAGAAGAGGAAGCAAGATTCGGCCAAGGTGGTCCTTTAGATCAAGGTATGTTCAATGATATTTTTGGAAGTTTACACAACCTTTGGGTGATGAGTCTAAATTCTATCTATCCCATGGTTGGATTTGGGGTTGTTGGAGAGTTAGGATTCGGCTAAGGAGCTTAAAAAAATTTTAGTTGATACCTTGATGCTATTAGCATGCTAGTTATATGGATGTGTTAAGTTGCTTGTTATGTTAGCATGAAAGTTGAAATTGTTAAGCTATTTTGTTGGAGGTGTCGAATTTAGGACTAGGAAGAGAATGGGTATTCGGCTAACATAGTGGAAAGGTGGGTGTTGCCGATTGCTAGATTTAGACTATGGGAGTGGCTATAATGGGCATTAAGATGTGGAACTTAAGAAATGTAATTATATGTGGATTTACATGATGTTACAAATAGATGTGAAAATATGCTAGATTAGGAAAATTCGATTAAGTGTTCATGAGATGAAATTAGGTGTTTAAATGATGTTATAGTTGACATTATACATGTATACATACATTCGGCCATCTAATTGAGTATGAAGGTGGTGTTAAATCTAATTGTGATGCCCATTCCGAAGTATATATATATACATATATATGTATATATATACACAAGTATGCCCATTCGGGATGTTACCTTTAATTATGTGTATAATCGACTAAATGGGTAATTAGTGAGGATGGTTGCCGAATATACAAACATACATATGCATGTGTAATTGAATTATGAATGTTTAGCAAGATGGCTAAACTAGTTGATTTATTGATTAAGCTCAAGGAGTTAAAGGAGGAGAATCAAGCAAAGGCAAAGAAAAGATCATCGAGTAGCCGAATTGGAACCGTCTTACCCAACACCAGGTAAGTCATTAAGCATATAGTTGGTATTAATTCAAATGGTCATAACGTTTATGTAATGATGCTGAATGGAATGAATAAATATATATATGCATGTACGTATGTGATGATGAAAGTGTTGAATGAAAAGAAAAGAGGTGAGATATATTGAGTTGTTGATCTCGGCACTAAATGTGCGGGTATAAACATTTATGACCATGAGATTGGCGCTAAGTGTGCGGGTTTAAATTGTGCAGCACTAAGTGTGCGAATTGACTATGTAGCACTAAGTGTGCGAGTTTGACTATGTAGCACTAAGTGTGCGAGCTTGATTATGTAGCACTAAGTGTGCGAGCTTGATTATGTAGCACTAAGTGTGCGAGTTTGATTATATAGCACTAAGTGTGCGAGTTGATTATATAGCACTGAGTGTGCGGACTTATTATATATTTTTGAAACATTATGGACACTAAGTGTGCGACGTTATTTAGTCGATCACGGACAGCGGATCGAGTAAGTACCTTGAGTTCATGGCTAATAGGTGCTATGTCTATATTTGGAGTTGAGCTTGGTAAGTTTGAACCTATGTGACAAATATACTTGAAGTCACGTACATAAGATTTATCGTGGAATAGGTGAAAGGCCGTTTAGTTGTATGATTGTAACGAAAATAAAATGATGTATGAAAATGCCTCAAATATCCTATTGATGAGTATACGGAATGTGAATGCATGATTTGGTATGAGATTGAACCGATAGATCTGAGGAACCATGGCATGGTTCGGTATGGATGGAGTAACTAGCCTCGTTCCATTTTATTTCCTGTTGTGATAATGTTATTAATGGATGGTAGTGCATTGCTTATGACTTACTGAGTTATAAACTCACTCGGTGTTTCCTTGTCACCTATTCTAGGTTTCTTGGACTCGTCTCTTTTTGCGTGGTCGGGCCGTCATCGAAGTCATCACACCGGATAGCAAGTTTTGGTACTTTCTTCTTAGTTGGCTTAGGAGAACATTTCGGCATGTATAGGCTATTATGTTGTGTTTGAACTTTGGTATGTAATCTTTTAGCCATGCGAAAATGGCATAAATGTTCGGTTGGGTTTGGATTCATAACGTTAGGTCGCAAATCTTGATAATTCGACCTTTTTATGCCATACGTCATGGTTGATTATTTTGGTGTTAAAACTCATGATATGGCAATAGTGTAGGAGGGGGAAGTTTGACAATGAATAGCCTTTGGCATGGCTAGTCATGATCATAATTGGTGATATGTATGATGAATTACTAGTTAGATCAATGAGAAATCACGAAATAGGCATAGTTGCTTTCGTAACAGATGCTGGCAGCAGCAGTGACGTGAGATCGAAAAATCACTAAAAATAGTACGAGTGGAATTAATTGATGAATAAATTATGTATTTGAAGCTTGATGAGTCTATTTTCATATAGAAGTAACGAAAAGATCATATGGACAGTATGTTAAGAGATATTCAGGTTCTCGTGAGACAGGGCCAGAACGGTTTCTGGATTCCCTGTTCCGACTTTGGAGATTTATTATAAATTAACCAGAAATAATTAGGAGTCATGCCATATATGTACAGATTCCTCTCTGAGTCTAGTTTCTATAGAAACAAACGACATCAGTATTGAAACTCTGTGCAGGGAGATATCGAATTCGTAATGCGCAAGGGTCAGTGTAGTCGATCCCTGTAACATGGGAGATTTTGACTAATAAACCGTACTAATTGGCCCAACCAAAAATTCTAGAAAAAAATTATGGAGATGGGCATATGAGTCTAGTTTCAGGGAAAAATCACGAAACTGATTTTCGAGTTGTGAAACTCAAGATATGATTTTTAAAGCGACTAGTACGCAGATCGGCAGCTTGTCTGGGAAATGTCGAATAAGTGGTTTGAAGTCTGTTAACACCTCGTGTTCGACTCCGGCGACGGTATCGGGTTCGGGGTGTTACATTTAATTGGTATCAGAGCTATGGTTTAGTCGGTTCTAGGACTACCATAGCACGTATGAGTCTAGCTATACATGCCGAATGTTAATGTTTAACTGTGTGATGACTTCTGACGGTTAAAATTTTATGTTTTGATTAGTAAATGGATCCCGGTGTAGAAAGAATCTTAGCGGATGATGTTGAAAGTGTAGCGGCTGCTCCTGCACAAGGGACACCGCCTATTGAACCTCAGTCATCTGCGAATAATCAAGGTGAGGGGGCTAAACAAGCCTTCTTTACCATGATGAATGAGTGGGTCGCGCAGCATGCCCGAACCAATCCGGCCGTCCAACAATTCCCGAATTTGAATAATCCACCCCCAGAGCCAGTAATGCCATCCGTTATTGATCCTGTGAGGCTGAGTAAGCCACCTGTAGACTTGATTAGGAAGCGCGGGGCTGAGGAGTTCAGGGCCATAGTTACTGATGATGCTGAAAGGGCCGAGTTCTGGCTTGATAACACCGTTCGGGTGTTCGATGAACTGTCATGCACACCTGATGAATGTCTAAAGTGTGCTGTATCTTTGTTGCGAGACTCAGCCTACTATTGGTGGAGGACCTTGATTTCCATAGTCCCGAACGAACGAGTAACTTGGGACTTCTTTCAGACGGAATTTCGGAAGAAATATATTAGCCAACGGTTCATTGATCAAAAGCGTAAGGAATTCTTAGAACTCAAGCAAGGCCGTATGACAGTATCTGAATACGAACATGAATTCGTGAGACTCAGTAGGTATGCCCGGGAGTGTGTAGCTGATGAGGTTGCTATGTGCAAAAGATTCGAAGAAGGATTGAATGAAGATTTAAAGCTACTAATGGGTATTTTGGAAATAAAAGAATTCGTAACACTAGTCGAACGAGCCTGCAAGGCGGAAGAACTTGGAAAGGAGAAGAAGAAGGCTGAATTTGAAGCTAGAGACTATCGTAAAAGATCGACGGGTAAAGCTCCGTTCTCAGCTGTAAAGAAGTTCAAGGAGGACACTAATAAGTCGAGGACGACTGCGGGAATTTCCATCAGAGCAAAACCATCGACGGGCTCTCGAGCTACTTCGGTAGCTAGTGTGGGCAATAATCGTCAAGAGAAACCTGAATGTCCCCAATGCGGAAGACGACACCTAGGTGAATGTTGGGGTAAGTCCACTAACAGGGCCTGTTACGGATGCGGTTCGAAGGACCACTTCATTAGAGATTGCACGGAGCTTGATGAGAAGAATAAGATTCAAGGTGCAAGACCTAGTGGAGTGACAACTAGAGGTAGACCACCGAGAATTTTAGGAGGTAGGGATGGCAGTCAGAGAGGGGCCCCTGATACGGCTGTTCGAGCCGAGAACCGTACTCCTGCTAGAGCATATGCCATTCGCGCACGAGAGGAGGCATCCTCCCCCGACGTCATCACTGGTACCTTCACTCTCTTTGATACTAATGTGATTGCATTGATTGACCCTGGCTCTACTCATTCATATGTATGCGAAACCTTAGCATCCAGTAAGACTCTACCTGTTGAGTCTACTGAGTTCGTAATTCGAGTGTCAAACCCTTTGGGTCAATGCGTACTTGTTGATAAAGTGTGTAAGAGATGCCCTCTAATAATCCGAGAATCCTGTTTTCCGGCCGATTTGATGCTTTTGCCGTTTGACGAATTTGATGTTATTCTTGGTTTGGATTGGTTGACCGCGCATGATGCGGTTGTGAATTGCAAAAGCAAGACTATTGATTTGAGGTGCGCAAATAACGAGATAATCCGAGTTGAGTCTACGGACTTAAGGGGGTTGCCAGCTATAATATCAGCAATGTTGGCCCAGAAATATGTAAGAAAAGGGTGCGAAGCATACCTTGCGTATGTACTTGATGACAAAGAGTTAAAAAAGAAACCCGAATCTGTGCCGGTGGTTTGTGAATACCCGGATGTGTTTCCTGAAGAATTACCGGGTTTACCACCTGTTCGGGAGGTAGAGTTTGGTATTGAGCTTGTACTTGGGACTACGCCAATTTCGATAGCTCCGTATCGTATGGCACCAACCGAGTTAAAAGAGTTAAAATCTCAGTTGCAAGAATTGACGGATAGAGGTTTTGCTCGACCAAGTTTCTCACCTTGGGGTGCACCAGTATTGTTCGTGAAAAAGAAGGACGGAACCATGAGGTTGTGCATTGACTATTGTCAACTGAATAAAGTGACGATAAAGAACAAGTATCCGTTACCGCGTATTGATGATTTGTTTGATCAATTAAAGGGAGCATCAGTGTTTTCAAAGATAGATTTGAGATCGGGTTATTATCAGTTGCGGATTCGAGATTCGGACGTACCCAAAACTACTTTTAGAACGAGGTACGGTCACTACGAGTTCTTAGTGATGCCGTTCGGGCTCACTAATGCCCCTGCGGTATTTATGGATTTGATGAATCGAATCTTCAGACCATATTTGGATCGGTTCGTAGTTGTGTTCATTGATGACATCTTGGTCTATTCAAGAGATGAGACCGAACATGCTGAACACCTGAGATTAGTGATGCAAATTTTGCGGGATAAGCAGTTATATGCGAAGTTCAGTAAGTGTGAGTTCTGGTTGAGAGAGGTTAGCTTCTTGGGTCATGTGGTATCCGCAACGGGTATTCGAGTTGACCCGAGCAAAATTTCAGCCATACTTAACTGGAAGCCTCCAAGAAATATTACCGAAGTTCGGAGCTTCCTGGGGCTCGCCGGTTATTACCGACGATTTGTAAAAGGTTTCTCGATGATAGCCACACCAATGACGAAGCTACTTCAAAAAGATGTTAAGTTCGAATGGACGGAGGAATGTCAGAAAAGCTTCGATCAACTGAAAACTCATTTGACTGAAGCTCCAATTTTGGTGCAACCCGAATCAGGCAAAGAGTTTGTCATTTATAGTGACGCATCCCTACTCGGGTTAGGTTGTGTATTGATGCAAGAAGGTCGAGTTGTGGCCTATGCGTCGAGACAATTGAAGCCACACGAGAGAAATTATCCAACCCATGATCTCGAGCTAGCCGCCATCGTATTTGCTTTGAAAATATGGCGACATTATTTGTTTGGTGAAAAGTGCCATGTATTTCCGGATCACAAAAGTCTCAAATATTTGATGACTCAAAGAGACTTAAATCTGCGACAAAGACGTTGGCTTGAGTTGTTGAAAGATTACGAGCTTGTCATTGATTACCACCCGGGAAAGGCTAATGTGGTTGCGGAAGCCTTAAGCCGGAAATCGCTGTTTGCTTTACGAGCGATGAATGTGCGCTTGTCTGTTCTACCCGACAATGTGTTAGTAGCTGAATTAAAGGCCAAACCATCATTGATTCATCAAATTCGTGAAGCTCAGAAAGTCGACGATGAATTGGTTGCAAAACGGGCTGAATGTATTCCGAATATGGAATCCGAATTTCAAATTGATGATGACGATTGTTTGAGGTTCAGAAGTCGGTTGTGTGTTCCAAGAAATTCAGAACTCATTTCGATGATTCTGAACGAAGCTCATTGTAGCCGAATGTCAATTCACCCGGGGAGTACGAAAATGTACAACGATTTGAAACGTCGGTTTTGGTGGCATGGTATGAAACGGGACATCTCCGACTTTGTTTCGAGATGTTTAATATGTCAACAAGTGAAAGCAGAACATCAAGTGCCTTCAGGATTACTTCAGCCGATCATGATACCCGAGTGGAAATGGGATCGAGTCACAATGGACTTTGTGTCCGGACTGCCATTTTCAGCAAGTAAGAAGGATGCGATTTGGGTTGTTGTTGATAGACTGACTAAGTCGGCTCACTTTATCCCCGTGCGTACGGATTTTTCATTGGATAAACTAGCCGAATTGTATGTTTCTCAGATTGTGAGATTACATGGAGTACCTATTTCTATCGTGTCGGATAGAGATCCGAGATTCACCTCGCGATTTTGGAAGAAATTGCAAGAAGCTTTGGGTACCAAGCTGCATTTTAGCACCGCTTTTCATCCACAAACCGATGGTCAATCCGAGCGGATAATTCAGATACTTGAGGATATGTTGAGATGTTGCATCCTCGAGTTTAATGGTTCATGGGAACGGTATTTACCTTTGATTGAATTCGCTTACAACAATAGTTTTCAATCAAGTATTAAGATGGCACCTTACGAGGCTTTGTACGGTCGTAAATGCCGTACCCCAATATTTTGGACTGAACTTAGTGAAAGTAAGATCCTTGGGGTTGATTTGATTAAGGATGCCGAACAGAAAGTTCGAGTAATTCGTGAAAGTTTGAAAACCGCTTCGGATCGTCAAAAGTCGTATGCGGATTTGAAAAGAAAACACATTGAATATCAGGTTGGAGACAAAGTATTTCTCAAAGTTTCACCCTGGAAGAAGGTGCTTAGATTTGGTCGTAAGGGCAAATTGAGTCCGAGGTTCATCGGTCCGTACGAAGTATCCGAACGAGTTGGACCCGTTGCATACCGATTAATTTTGCCCCCTGAGCTCGAAAAGATTCACAACGTTTTTCATGTCTCGATGCTTCGACGATATAGGTCCGATCCATTGCACGTAATTCCTCCATCAGAGATCGAGATTCAATCTAATTTAAGTTACGAAGAAGAACCAGTTCGTATTTTAGCACATGAAGTAAAAGAACTACGAAACAGGAAAATCTCATTAGTGAAAGTACTGTGGCATAAACACGGAATTGAAGAAGCCACTTGGGAACTTGAGGACTCTATGAAGGATCGATATCCAAAATTATTTACCGGTAAGATTTCCGGGGACGAAAATTTCTTATGTGGGGGAGAGTTGTGACAACCCAAATTAGACCCTGGTCGGAATGTGGTTTCGAGACCACATTACCGAGCCAAAAATTTATTTTTGTGTTTTAATTGCATAAATTTTTGTGTGACAGTGAATATATGAGAAATTAAATGCTTAATATTAGCTTTAGGATTGTGAATTAATTCAAAAAGGACCTAGTTGACGAAGTTAGAAAAGATGATAGATGAATTATAAGGAGTAATTAATAATAGGGTGAGGAAGCATGGCTTTGCATGTCAAATTGCCCATAAAATACATGGTGGCCGGCCAAGGAGTGATGATGCTCCACTCATTCTAATTTAATATGTTTTCTTTTGGTTAACAAATGATGGGGATAATAATAGGAAAGTGAACAAGAAAAAATGGGTGTCATACTTGCCATCTCCTAGCCGAAAAACCAAGAAAAAGAAGGGAGAAAAACTTGGAAAGAGTTCGGCCATTGCTTGTATCTAGGAGGAGTGTTTGATGTTGTGGCATGAAAATGAGGGAGTTTGAATGCTTAATAAGGAGGGAAGAAGGAGTGTTCATGTTTTCTTTCTTTTGCAATTGTCGTAACTAGAGGAAGAAGAGGAAGCAAGATTCGGCCAAGGTGGTCCTTTAGATCAAGGTATGTTCAATGATATTTTTGGAAGTCTACACAACCTTTGGGTGATGAGTCTAAATTCTATCTATCCCATGGTTGGATTTGGGGTTGTTGGAGAGTTAGGATTCGGCTAAGGAGCTTAAAAAATTTTAGTTGATACCTTGATGCTATTAGCATGCTAGTTATATGGATGTGTTAAGTTGCTTGTTATGTTAGCATGAAAGTTGAAATTGTTAAGCTATTTTGTTGGAGGTCCCGAATTTAGGACTAGGAAGAGAATGAGTATTCGGCTAACATAGTGGAAAGGTGGGTGTTGCCGATTGCTAGATTTAGACTATGGGAGTGGCTATAATGGGCATTAAGATGTGGAACTTAAGAAATGTAATTATATGTGGATTTACATGATGTTACAAATAGATGTGAAAATATGCTAGATTAGGAAAATTCGATTAAGTGTTCATGAGATGAAATTAGGTGTTTAAATGATGTTATAGTTGACATTGTACATGTATACATACATTCGGCCATCTAATTGAGTATGAAGGTGGTGTTAAATCTAATTGTGATGCCCATTCCGAAGTATATATATATACATATATATGTATATATATACACAAGTATGCCCATTCGGGATGTTACCTTTAATTATGTGTATAATCGACTAAATGGGTAATTAGTGAGGATGGTTGCCGAATATACAAACATACATATGCATGTGTAATTGAATTATGAATGTTTAGCAAGATGGCTAAACTAGTTGATTTATTGATTAAGCTCAAGGAGTTAAAGGAGGAGAATCAAGCAAAGGCAAAGAAAAGATCATCGAGTAGCCGAATTGGAACCGTCTTACCCAACACCAGGTAAGTCATTAAGCATATAGTTGGTATTAATTCAAATGGTCATAACGTTTATGTAATGATGCTGAATGGAATGAATAAATATATATGCATGTACGTATGTGATGATGAAAGTGTTGAATGAAAAGAAAAGAGGTGAGATGTATTGAGTTGTTGATCACGGCACTAAATGTGCGGGTATAAACATTTATGACCATGAGATTAGCGCTAAGTGTGCGGGTTTAAATTGTGCAGCACTAAGTGTGCGAATTGACTATGTAGCACTAAGTGTGCGAGCTTGATTATGTAGCACTAAGTGTGCGAGCTTGATTATGTAGCACTAAGTGTGCGAGTTTGATTATATAGCACTAAGTGTGCGAGTTGATTATATAGCACTGAGTGTACGGACTTATTATATATTTTTGAAACATTATGGACACTAAGTGTGCGACGTTATTTAGTCGATCACGGACAGCGGATCGAGTAAGTACCTTGAGTTCATGGCTAATAGGTGCTATGTCTATATTTGGAGTTGAGCTTGGTAAGTTTGAACCTATGTGACAAATATACTTGAAGTCACGTACATAAGATTTATCGTGGAATAGGTGAAAGGCCGTTTAGTTGTATGATTGTAACGAAAATAAAATGATGTATGAAAATGCCTCAAATATCCTATTGATGAGTATACGGAATGTGAATGCATGATTTGGTATGAGATTGAACCGATAGATCTGAGGAACCATGGCATGGTTCGGTATGGATGGAGTAACTAGCCTCGTTCCATTTTATTTCCTGTTGTGATAATGTTATTAATGGATGGTAGTGCATTGCTTATGACTTACTGAGTTATAAACTCACTCGGTGTTTCCTTGTCACCTATTCTAGGTTTCTTGGACTCGTCTCTTTTTGCGTGGTCGGGCCGTCATCGAAGTCATCACACCGGATAGCAAGTTTGGTACTTTCTTCTTAGTTGGCTTAGGAGAATATTTCGGCATGTATAGGCTATTATGTTGTGTTTGAACTTTGGTATGTAATCTTTTAGCCATGCGAAAATGGCATAAATGTTCGGTTGGGTTTGGATTCATAACGTTAGGTCGTAAATCTTGATAATTCGACCTTTTTATGCCATACGTCATGGTTGATTATTTTGGTGTTAAAACTCATGATATGGCAATAGTGTAGTAGGGGGAAGTTTGACAATGATTAGCCTTTGGCATGGCTAGTCATGATCATAATTGGTGATATGTATGATGAATTACTAGTTAGATCAAGGAGAAATCACGAAATAGGCATAGTTGCTTTCGTAACAGATGCTGGCAGCAGCAGTGACGTGAGATCGAAAAATCACTAAAAATAGTAGGAGTGGAATTAATTGATGAATAAATTACGTATTTGAAGCTCGATGAGTCTATTTTCATATAGAAGTAACGAAAAGATCATATGGACAGTATGTTAAGAGATATTCAGGTTCTCATGAGACAGGGCCAGAACGGTTTCTGGATTCCCTGTTCCGACTTTGGAGATTTATTATAAATTAACCAGAGATAATTAGGAGTCATGCCATATATGTACAGATTCCTCTCTGAGTCTAGTTTCTACAGAAACAAACGCAATCAGTATTGAAGCTCTGTGCAGGGAGATATCCAATTCGTAATGTGCAAGGGTCAGTGTAGTCGATCCCTGTAACATGGGAGACTTTGACTAATAAACTGTACTAATTGGCCCGACCAAAAATTCTAGAAAAAAATTATGGAGATGGGCATATGAGTCTAGTTTCAGGGAAAAATCACGAAACTGATTTTTGAGTTGTGAAACTCAAGATATGATTTTTAAAGCGACTAGTACGCAGATCGGCAGCTTGTCTGGGAAATGTCGAATAAGTGGTTTGAAGTCTGTTAACACCTCGTGTTCGACTCCGGCGACGGTATCGGGTTCGGGGTGTTACATTGTAAGTCCGGTAATACTCCGTAACCCTATTCCAGTGTTGAATATGGGTGAGGGGTGTTACACTTCATATATAAACCTAACAAGTGCTTTCACATATACACATAGTAGAGTTGTCTACTTGAGTTCTAGTTACAAAATTATTTATTTTTCAATCCAAAAAAAAATTCAAAATCACGATCTATTTGATGTTTTAGAAACTATACTTCTAACCTTTTAGCACAAATATTTTCTTAATTTTACCAAGAGTGAATTAATACTAGAATTTTTTAAAGTTGTCATCGTTCTACTGTTAGGTAAGTTTTACCATTCTTCACTTAAAAATATTTATCTTTTAGTACATGACTCATATGATGTTTCCATTTAATTCTCTTGAAAGTAGACTAATTTTTTTACCATAAAAACCTTTCAAAATTTAATTCAATGTAAACTAATACCAATTTTGTTTTTAAAGTCAAGTCAGGGGCTACTACTCAACAACTTGAGTATTCTTCACTAAACTGTGATTTTCTCTTAGCAAAAAAAATTGGAATCTAATTCTATTTGTTTTGTATGAAACTAGTCTCATTAAGCTTTTTGAGCATGTAAAGCTAAATTTCTAGTTCACTCTTTACAATATTTGGAAAACTTTTGAAGTTGGGCCACCGTTATTTTTCCCAAAACAACTTGAATATTATTAAAAGAATTTGATTTATCAAATTCAATAACTAAGTATTAGTTGCTAACACTTTAGTGCATGCTTTTTAACACATACCAATACACTTAAGTTATCACATATGTCACAATAATCCTTTTATAAATAAATAGAATTCATATGAATACTTACCTATTTTGCTATATTGCACTTCCTTTGCTTCACTTTCTTCCTTTTCACACTTTTGTCACTTCTTTTCCTTTGTTCATATCACTTACATCACTTTCTTTCTCTTCCTCTTCATGAACATATCAATAACATAATTAAGATTTATACCAAAAATCACTATCTCTTGTTTCTAATTCAACAGTATATAAAATTCACAAGAGATCACTTGAATTCTTACCTTGTCACCTTAATTTCCTACACTTTCTTAACTTTCTCACTTCCACCCTTGAACACATGAAAACTAAGCTTTTGATGTTACTGGGCACTTGATTTCACTTGGAAATTTGCTTAGAAATCAAATGTTTTGGGTATAAGGGAGGAGCAAATTGCAAGAAAAGTAAAGTTTCTTTTTTTTCTCCATGAATGGGACGTTTAATGCATGAAGAATGAAGATTTCCTTTTATAATTATCTTTAAAAAATACTAAAATATCCCAACATCATAATTTCAATCCAAGGGGCATGATTTGATTTCACTTTCATCAAAATTCAATGGCTTCCAACATTTCATTAATTAATAATTATAATAAATATGTTAATATTTTATCTAGTGACCCATATTAAATCTTTCATCATAAAGCAAGTGTAATGGCTCAAATTCAATACACATATATAACAATATTTTGGTAATTTTACTAGAAAATATTTCACTAACAAAATAACCATTTTGGCCTTGACAATTTTTAATATTTATATTTGAATCATGTCCACTTTCGTTATAATTGCAACTTTAGTCATTCAATTTTTCATATTTTCAATTTAAACCCTCAACTTTTGAATAATTACAATTTAACCCTTCACTTTTTACTTTTTTATAATTTAGTTCGTTCCTCAAATTAATGTTTCATAACATATTACTTATTTCAACTTTCTCCAGCATCAAATACCTTTCTTTACTATAACTAATATATTACATTCTTTTAATTGAGAAATCCCACTATGCATCTTCTTGATATAACTCTTCACTTATATACCATAGTAGTTTTAGGGATGTTACATTTCTCCCTTCTTAAAAGAATTTCATCCTCAAAATTTGCTCGACTCAAGTAATCATAGATACCATCATTTCTTTACATCATCAAATACCTTTCTTTACTATAACTAATATATTACATTTCTTTTAATTGAGAAATTCCACTATGCATCTTCTTGATATAACTCTTCACTTATATACCATAGTGGTTTTAGGGATGTTACATTTCTCCCTTCTTAAAAGAATTTCATCCTTAAATTTTGCTCGACTCAAGTAATCGTAGATACCATCATTTCTTTACATTTTCACTTTTTATTTAATTTACTTAACCGTATCATTCAGAATACTAACCATGCACTTATCTCTTTCTAAACTTTCACTTCAATTATTTCCTTTCCTTATTTATTTCCTCGAGACTTAGTCACTTCTTGAATTGTTTCATTTTCATAGTTCTCTTCTCATGCTTTCCTAATCTATTTCACGACTTCCATCATAATTCTTTCATTCACTTATTCTATAGCTACTATCTCATTTATATTCCATCACTATTATCACTACTATCTCTTTCTAATCTATATTTCACATCTTATTCCAAGACATTTCACTTCAAAGTTATTACTTTCTCAGTAGCGATTTAGGTCTTAATTTATCATCGCTTGAATCTCTAGATCACATCTCATCATATCACATTGATTTTCCTATGTGGCATGTATTTCTCACTTGATCATTATTCAAGAATTGACTAAACCATAGCTATGATACCAAAACAAAGGTAACACCCCTGACCTGAGCCGGAATCTAAACTTGAGCAAAGAATGCTTCATTTAAACACTAATCAATGTGCCATATGGTTCTCTAACACATTTGCTTAACTCAATACTCAACTTCCTACCATTACACTAACTTCTTAAAACTTCTATTACCTAAGTACATGCCACTATAATTCCATAAATTACAATTCATACTTTGTTGATAAGAAGGGGGATCTCTGATGTTCCCCAATAGAACATGCACCAATTCATTATACAAATTATAAGGCCAAGCTTAAAGGGTAGATGGCACAAAAGAATAATGAAATAAAAATAACAAAAGGAAATTGAACTTTGGAAATATAAATTCTAACTTAATCAAATCTAAGTATGGGTGATTAGCTCACTTTAATGATCATAGCTAATTCCAATTTTGGGTTTCTACTCAATCAACTAGTCGCTACCCTAGCAGGATCTCTCAATCTTCTACTAAACTAATGAGTCGGCAAGAACTACTTATCCCTCAACCTCACAGACTAGATCAATTTGGGGTTAGGTGTAACACCCTAACCCGTATCCATCGCTGGAACAGGGTACGAGGTATTAACAAATCATAGTACATACTATTTAATAAAATCGAGACAAAAATATGGCGTGCAATTAGATCATGAATCATTATAACATATGACTTTAACAATACTAGCCAATTTCAAAGGCTTCGTACAAAATAATCGGTCAGATACTATAATTAATATTTTAAACCTAGACAATTATGACACGTAACAAAATAACTAAGTCTACTATACATGCCATAATTCAAAATGTGCAGTTCAAATACCCAAAAGTATTGATAGTGTAGGTAGATCTTCAACGATCCTTGACTCTTGTGCAAGCTGGACGACACTATAAGACAAAAGAGAGAAAAGAAAGTAAGCTTATAGCTTAGTAAGCAAGTATATAAATAATGAATAAAGAATTTAATATGTTTACACAATAACTCAAGTGTATCTACTTTTTAATTTTACTATTTACTCCACTTTGGTCAAGCTGTCTCTCCTGCGTCATATTCACTAAATAAATCATAACTCGAGTTACAAAACTAGAAATTCAAATCCGTAAAATTTTCCTAAAACTAGACTCATATTACTTCTTACTAAAAGTTTTCTAGAATTTTTGATCTAGCCAATTAGTACAATTTATTAGTTAAAGTTTCCCCTCTTATATAGCTTGTCTGATCTGACCTCTGTCCACTACGAACCAGTACACAATTTAAATATCCATGAAATTTGTTTCATTTAAAACTAGACTCAATAAGGAATCTAGAAATATAAACTATATTTCTTAATTTGTTTGGTACAATTTTTACTGATTTTTCAAAGTTAGAACAGGGAATCACATAGTCATTCTGAGCGAGTCACACACAAATATAAATATCTCAAAATATAGAGTTCCTTTACTTGCCCTGTTTACATGGGAATAGACTCATTAAGCTTTAATTTCATATCTCATTCAGCCTCTAATTAAATTCCTACTATTTTTGGTGATTTTTCAAATTCACGTCACTGTGACTATCCAAAACAGTATTATTGCTAATTCACTCTTTCACACTTTCTTTGTATTAACCTCATTTTAACATGCATATCACAATTCATTTTCACCACATTTCATACATCACAAGTATAGGTCCATGATTACAATGTCACCTTAAAACCATCCCGTTGAACAATTCAGATCAATCCTCGATACTTGATGGTTTTAGCACACAGCCCCACCATCATATTTCATATAATTCGGCTCTCTTGTACACATGGTGAACACTTAGTACCACCCATGTGACCTAGCCAATTTATCTCATAGCTCTCTCTCTTGTCTACATGGTGTCCTTCACTTGGAATCACACATGCGACCTAGCTACATTTATCTCTCTCGTAGCTCTCTTGTCTACATGGGATACATCCCGTATCACACATGTGACCTAGCTACTACATAGTATCTCGTAGCTCTCTTTTACACATGATGTGCACTCAGCACCATACATGTGACCTAGCTACACTCCATCTATATTATTCAATCTTTTCGAATGTTCAACCGGGATTTTTCTTTCTATTACTTATTTCCATTCTTCCAATAGTCGATTTATGCTTCAAAATCAACTAAAATAAATATAATAGGCTGAAATATAAAAATCTAAATGAAGTTAATGTATTATTTACATACAAACTTACCTCGGTGCAAAATATGGAAATTTTGCAATTTAGTCCAAAACCTTTTCCTTCCCCCGTTCGAGGTCGATTCCACGTCTTTCTTGATCTATAACAACACATTTAGCTCATTTAATACATACTATTTATTTCAATCCAAAAATCACATATGGAAAAATTACATTTTTGCCCCCTAACTTTTACAAAATTATGATTTTGCCCCTAGGCTCAGAAATTTAATTTTAGCCCTTATTCTTATGTTGTATGACATGCTGATCATTTTTCTCTTCTATGACAACATCAAATTCTCACTCTAACATGCACTTATGAGCATTAGGTATTTTTACCAATTATATCGTTTTGCTCGTTTCCGCTAAAAATCGCTTAGAAAAGATCGTTCTCCTAACCTCAAACATTCATATTCTACCATCAAACATCAAAATACATGCATATCATTCATGGGTAAATTTTTGAACATAAACCCTAACTCAAAATAATGGTAGAAATAGGTAAACCGAGCTACGAGGATTTCAAAAAATGTAAAGAACATTAAAAACGGGGCTTGTATGCACTTACTATTGAGCTTGAAAGCTTGAAACAAACCCTATCTATGGAGAACATGCAAGTTTCAGCTAAGCTAAATGAAGATGAACACATTTTTGTGTTATTTTTCCCATTTTATTTCATTTATTATGCAAATGACCAAAATGCCCTTACTACTAAACTTTCTAAAAATTCCATCCATGTCCAAGTTTTTGTCCATATAAAGTATAATGGTCTAATTTCCATTTAAGGACCTCTACTTAAAACCCCCATTTCAATCAAGTACTTTATGAACAAGAACACACATATTTTTCACCTATTTCAATTTAGTCCTAAACGTCAAATTAAACACCCAATCGATAAAATTTCGCAACAAAATTTTCACACGATTATGCAATCATAATATAAACACTAAAACTTAATCAAAATATTTTTTTTCAACTTCAAATTCGTGGTTTCGAAACCACTGTTCTGTTTTAGCCCTAAATCGGGCTGTTACAGCTCTCCCCCTTTTAGGGATTTTCGTCCCTGAAAATCTTACCAGTAAAAAGCTTTGGGTGTTGTTTTCTCATGGCTTCCTCCGGTTCCCACGTAGCTTCTTCTACTTCATGTCTTTGCCATAACACTTTCACTAAAGCTATACTTTTCTTTCTCAACTGTTTTACTTCTCGAGCCAAAATCTTAATCGGTTCCTCATCATAGGTCAAGTCCGATCGAATCTTAATTTCTATTGGAGAAATCACATGTGAAGGATCAGAACGATAACGTCTCAACATTGATACATGAAACACGTTATGAATTCTTTCTAATTCTGCCGGTAATGCCAACCGATATGCCACTGGTCCAATCCTCTCAATAATCTCGTACGACCCAATAAAACACGAACTGAACTTGCCTTTTCGGCTAAATCTCAGAATCTTCTTCCATGGTGACACCTTCAAGAACACTTTATCACCCACCTGAAATGCAATCTCTTTTCTTTTTAAATCTGCATATGATTTTTGTCGATCTGAAGCAGCTTTCAAGCAATCACGAATTACTTTTACTTTCTCTTCGGTTTCTTTAACTAGATCAACTCCGTGAATCTGTTTCTCACTAAGTTCGGTCCAATATAAAGGAGTCCGAAACCTGCGACCATACAAGGCTTCGTACGGCGCCATCTGTATACTTGACGAAAACTGTTATTGTAGGCAAATTCAACCAAAGATAGATATTCCTCCCAACTGCCTTCAAATTCTAAAACACAGCATCTAAGCATATCTTCGAGTACTTGGATTACTCTTTCCGACTGACCATCTGTTTGTGGATGAAATGCGGTACTAAAGTTCAATTTTATGCCCAAAGCTTCTTGTAACTTTTTCTAGAATCTCGAGGTAAACCTCGGATCTCTATCTGATATTATAGACATAGGTACCCCGTGCAACCTCACAATTTCAGCAATATATAATTCAGCTAATTTATCAAGTGAGTAATCGACACGTATTGGTATAAAGTGAGCCGACTTTGTTAACCTATCAACCACTACCCAGACAACATCCTTCTTTTTAGAAGTCAGAGGCAAACCGGTTACAAAATCCATGGTAATCCTATCCCATTTCCACTCAAGCACCATTACTGATTGGAGTAATCCTGAAGGCATTTGATGCTCAGCTTTTACTTGTTGACAGATCAAACACTTGGTTACAAATTCAGAAATGTCCATTTTCATTCCTGGCCACCAATATAACTTCTTTAAATCATTATACATTTTTGTGCTACCAGGGTGAACTGACAAACAGCCACTATGTACCTCATGTAATATTTTCTGAATCAATTCATCATTTTTCGGTACACATATCCTGTCTCGAAACATCAAATATTCATCTGGTCCAACTTGAAAATATGAGTCATAACCCGATTTGCACTGAGTTCTCTTGGTTCGCAACTCACTATCGTTCTTTTGAGCATCACAAATCAGCTGGAGAAATAACGGTTTAGCCCTCATATCTGCTAAGATTGACCCATCATCAGACAATGCTAACCCCGTATTCATGGCTCTCAAAAGTAAAAAGATATTTCCTGCTCAAGGCGTCAGCAACTACATTCGCTTTTCCCGGATGATAATCAATCATTAGCTCATAATCCTTCAATAATTCAAGCCATCTTCCCTGTCACAGATTCAAATCCTTTTGATTTATTAAATACTTCAAACTTTTGTGATCAATAAAAATTTAGCATTTTTCACCATACAAATAATGTCGCCAGATCTTCAAGGCAAAGACAATAGCGGCCAATTCCAAATCATATGTAGGATAGTTCTTCTTATGCGGTTTTAACTGTCTTGAGGCATAAGCTACCACTTTACCCTCTTGCATTAGCACACATCCAAGGCCTGTCAATGATGCATCACTATAAATTACGAACTCCTTCCCCGGCTCGGGCTGTACTAAAATTCGTGCTTCAGTCAATCGTGCTTTCAGCTTTTCAAAACTTTGCTAACATTTATCAGTCCATTAAAACTTAACATTCTTTTAGAGAAACTTAATTATAGGAGAGGCAATCATCGACAATCCCTAGACAAAACATCTATAATACCCTGCCAAGCCTAAAAAGCTTATAACCTCAGATACATTCTTTGGCGGTTTCCAATCAACGATCGTAGAAATCTTGCTCGGATCCACCCGAATACCATCAGCTGAGATTATATGTCCCAAAAATCTGACTTCACGAAGCCAGAACTCACTTTTACTAAACTTAGCAAATAGTTTCTTTTCTCTCAAGATCTGCAATATGGTTCTCAAGTGTTCGGCGTGCTCAGACTCATCCCGAGAATAAATTAGAATGTCATCTAGAAACACTACTACAAACTTATCTAAATATGGCCGAAAGATTCGGTTCATCAAGTCCATAAATATAGCTGGAGCATTTGTTAAGCCGAAAGGCATCACAAGGAACTCATAATGTCCATACCTTGTCCTAAAGGCGGTTTTCGGCACATCCGACTCCTTAACTCTCAACTGGTAGTAACCGGACCTCAAATCGATCTTTGAAAACACTGTGGCCCCCTTTAACTGATCGAATAAATCATCAATCCTCGGCAACGAGTACTTGTTCTTTATAGTCACCTTATTGAGCTGACGGTAATCAATGCAAAGCCTCATTGAGCCATCCTTCTTCTTTACAAACAATACAGGAGCACTCCAAAGAGAGAAACTCGGTCTCACAAATCCCTTATCTGTTAACTCTTGCAACTGAGCCTTCAATTCTTTTAATTCAGTCGGAGCCATTCTATATGGAGCAATTGAGATCAGTGTAGTCCTCGGCAACAAATCAATGGCAAACTTTATCTCTCTGTTCGGAGGCAATCCAGGCAATTCCTCTGGAAATACATCTGGAAATTCACAGACTATCAGTACTGATTCAAGCTTCAATTGAGACAACTCAGTATTCATTACATAGGCCAGATAAGCTTCACACCCTTTCCTCATGTATTTCTGTGCAGACATGTACGAAATCGCCATAGGCAATTTATTTGATTCATCTGTTTCAACCAACAGAATTTCACCATTTTCACATTTCAACTCTAGTGTTTTTTGTTTACAATCTACCTTGGCATCATACAATGTCAACCAGTCTATTCCCAAAATAACGTCAAACTCATCAAAAGATAACAGCATCAGATTAGCCAGAAAACAGTGACCTTGAATCATTAATGGGCAATTCTTGCAAACCTTATCAACTAGCACATATTGGTCTAAGGGGTTCGACACTTTAATCGTAAACTCAGTAAACTCAATAGGAAACTTCTTATTAGATACTAAATTCATACAAATATAGGAATGAGTAGACCCGGGATCAATCAATGCAATAACAATAGCATCATAGAGAGAAAATGTACCAGTAATCACGTCGGGAGATGATGCATCCTCTCGGGCATGTATGGCATAAGCTCTAGTAGGCGCTCTAGCTTCTGATCTCACCGCTGAATCTTTCATTACAGTTTTACTGCTAGCTCCACTTCCAGTATTTCTCCGTGGTCTACCTCTGCTAGCGGTAGTACTCTATCTAGCACTCTGAAATTTTTCTTCTTTAACTTTCTTCGGATAGTCTTTGATAAAATGCTTGCGAGAAACGCATCTGAAACAAGCTCGCTCATTTCCCCAACACTCACCATAATGTTTCCTGCCACATTGCTGACATTCGGGCTTTCTAGATCGCACATTACCCACACTTGCCACTGAAGTAGCTTGAGCTTTAGACCCCGAATATGCCCTACCATGATCTCTGTGTGAATCCCTAGCTGAAACTGTCATTCGAGGCTTTGTCTCTTTGGACCTCTTTGATTGAGATTGAACTGACTTGCTTATCAGCCTCAAGCCTCAATTCTTCGGAAATTTACATTTTTATCATTTTTGCCCCCTAACTTTTACAAAATTATGATTTTGCCCCTAGGCTCGAAAATTTAATTTCAGCCCTTATTCTTATGTTTTATGACATGTTTATCATTTTTCTCTTCTATGACAACATCAAATTCTCACTCTAACATGCACTTATGAGCATTAGGTATTTTTACCAATTATACCGTTTTGCTCGTTTTCGCTAAAAATCGCTTAGAAAAGATCGTTCTCCTAACCTCAAACATTCATATTCTACCATCAAACATCAAAATACATGCATATAATTCATGGGTAAATTTTTAAACATAAACCCTAAATCGAAATAATGGTAGAAATAGGTAAACCGAGCTATGAGGATTTCATAAATGTAAAGAACATTACACACGGGGCTTGAATGCACTTACTATTGAGCTTGAAAGCTTGAAACAAACCCTAGCTATGGAGAACATGCAAGTTTCGGCCAAGCTAAATGAAGATGAACACATTTTTGTGTTATTTTTCCCATTTTATTTCATTGATTATGCAAATAACCAAAATGCCCTTAGTACTAAACTTTCTAAAAATTCCATCCATGTCCAAATTTTTGTCCATATAAAGTATAATGGTCTAATTTCCATTTAAGGACCTCTACTTAAAACCCCCATTTTAATCAAGTACTTAATGAACAAGAACGCATATATTTTTCACCTATTTCAATTTAGTCCTAAACGTCAAATTAAACACCCAATCGATAAAATTTCGCAACGAAATTTTCACACGATTATGCAATCATAATATAAACGCTAAAACTTAATCAAAATAATTTTTTTTTCAACCTCGAATTTGTGGTTTCGAAACTACTATTCTGTTTTGGCCCTAAATCGGGCTGTTACGTTGTGTTTAAGTTCTTCCTCTCCCAAACAACTGACTTGCTAAGAAAACCTTACATAGCAATTAATTAATCACACCTCCATTCACTATCCCTCATAAAAGGATTAGTTCCTTGTGGATCTCATGAACACAATAATCTTGATAATAAAGATAAGCATAAATAATAAATCAGTAAAAAGGTTTAAGAGAATCTTGAATTGTATTGACTGAAGCGCCGAATCCAAAATAGTTTGATCACAGTTACAACTCATATTCTCCGATGAATAAAAAATAAGAAAAAAAAAACTAAAATAAACCTAAAGCCTGAAAGAAAAGTAAAACTAAAGACTAAATTTACAAAGAAAAACATAGAATATATAAAAGCTATCTAAATAAGTGTCCTAAGAGCCTATTTATAGAGTTAGGGTTGTTGTCGTCCTTAACCCTAGGTCAGTTAACGTTCTCGTGTTCTAATTTCCATTGTGAGGGCCAAAATGCCCTTGGCTCGTAAGTGCTTCTAGTACAAGATTGATGTCATGACACTCTAGTCCTTATGTCTCGACATTAAAGGCAGTATGCATAGTTCAGGGGTAGCTTCAAGGGTGTGTCACGACATCCATTGGCTATGTCGCGACACCCAAGGCAGTATAGCAATCTTGGCTTTCTGCTCCTTATGTTGCGACATTGAACTCCCCGTGTTGCAGCATAGCAACCAGATTTGAGTTTCTATGCCTTTGAATGATCTCCTGAACACTTACTAAGTACGTTAGCTAGCCTTTAGGCCTAAGTCGGCCCTTAAAGTCATTAAAAAACTTATAATGCACTTTTTATTGAATACAACTAAACTAAGAAAACTTAAGTAAAGTATACTAAAATTGCTCGTATTCAAGCTCCTCAAGTACAAAAACTAGTTTAATTTGCTACACCAAATTACGACAAATCAAACTTTCCCACACTTAAGTCATTTCTTGCCCTCAAGTAAAGCAAAACAGAAGCAAAAAGTAAAAGATGTCCCTTGAGCAAGTATGATACAAAGATTGGTGTTAAAGTACATAACTAGGCATTTTCATGTTTACACATAATCCTGGCATGATATACAAATAACTTACCACTTTCAATACCAAACACCTAAGTTTAGTATATTACAAAGTACATATGCTTTAAGATTTTCAAACATATGCATCCATCAAGAAATCATCCAGGTAATTTAATTATCCTAACAGAATACAAACAGTTGGAAATGCAATTGCTTAATATAATTTCAATTCATGAATAGATTTACCTAGGTCACGTAGGGTTTTTCGGCTTGTAACGTTTTTCGGCTTAAAACATGTATGGAATTTAAGAATAAGAAGCACGAAAATAGTTTCAAGCACGAAAATAGTTTGGCACATCGTATGTTCCGTATTCTTCCCCCTTAGTAGCCCTTGCTCGCTCACTCCCTTATTTCTCCTTCTCTTTCCTTCCTTATTTCTCCACATAGGAAGTCACAACATAATACAACAACTACGACTGGCTCACGAGTTTTTTAGCACAAATGACTGAGTTTTTCTACTTTTGTGACTTTGTCACATTTTGTTCTTTTTCAATACCTCTCACTCACAATACTTTTTTTTTCATGTACTTCTCCTACTCGTCTTGATTTTCTTTCTAAAGTTTTCTTTTTTCTTTTTGCTCATGTTAGCTAACCTATAATCACGCTATCACATTGATTATTCCTATTTCACTTTATTTTTACAAAATTCATCTTGATGTATCTACTTAACCCTTAATACGTATGTCCAGGCGTATATAGTCATGCAGTTCAGGACCAAAGGAAAAAGGTAAATAAAAATTAACATTTTTGGCTTGGGTTTTGGATGAAGGTTCATCAAAAATTATTTTCTGGCACAAAATAGGTACTAAGGATGAATAACTAGGGTTAGCTTTTTGGCTCTGGATGTATACCAAACAATGCGTTAGGTTATCCCTTAGGTAACTCAATATTCACAAATTTAATCAATCAAATAATCACAAATTCAACTATTTATCATACATACTAGCATGCTCGGTTCCCTGTATTCTCTATATCATTTAGTATTTTAGTTTTTCAATACCTATTTACAGTGTAATGTATAGAACTTAGTAGTCTAATACTAAAAAAATTAAAGTTATTTACTATCATGCCAAATTTATAGGAACAAAATCAACCTATTTACCTATTCATAACCAATCACTTATATTTATAAAAGCTCAAACACACATTTAAAAATAAAAATTAAAAACAAATTTCCTATGTTACCCCCATACTTTAGATAATACAATGTCTTCAATGTGTAGCCTTGAAAAGATAAGAAAAGAAGTTACCCGATTGATCATGGTAGTTTTGTACTTCTATTGGCTGTTGCTCCCTTCTAATTTTCGTTGAAAGCTCGTAATCGTTGTGTCCCTTTCATATGGGGTTCATACACAGAAAGCTTAAACTAGGAAAATAAAACAAATAACAATCTATTGTTAATCATACTCCTAAAAAAATTATCCTAAATTTAATTACAATATTTAAAAAAAAATAAAAATAAAAATTGGTTCAATCCTCCTCCTCCAGAGAAACGATCTTCGCATTGCCTTATTATTCCTTGATTTATTCTTGCTCCTTTTGTAACACCCCTAACCCGTTTCCATCGCTACAATGGGTTACGAGATATTACCGAACCAAATACTTATTCGTAAAATTTTCATGCATCTTCTTCTATCATCTTCATTTTGCTAAGTTCATCTTTAATAATGCATAATTCATTATACTACCATATACGATCCTTATTCATACATAGCCGGAACACATAATTAATCATTATCAAGTTCAATCAAAACCATTACATAAGTTTACATCATATAACAACCATATCATACGATTTTATGTTATGTTCAGACATAACCAGACGACCCATTACGTTATCTCAATTTAAATACTAAGATCATATACAATAGCCAAATTGCAATTAATCACTTATATAAATGTGTCATAATCGAACCACCCCAAAAACACATAGTCAAAATTTCTTAGCATTTTCAACCCTCAAACATATGTATATTTATATATATATCATTCATTAATAGCATTAAACATTATAACCAAGACAAATTATACCATGATTAAACATAACCAAGTTCAAACTTAGTCTTTAGGCCATATTCGAATGGCTAGAAGTTACATATCAAAGTTCAAACAAAATACATATTAGCCTATACATGCCGTAATGTTCACTTAGACCAACTAAGAAGAGGGTACCAGAACGTTGCAGGCTGGTGTGATGACTTCGACGATGGTCCCGAACACACAAAATGGATCAAAGAAATCTAAATAGGAGACAAGTAAACACACCAAATGAGTATTCAACTCAGTAAGTCGTAAGCAATATAATACAGACCATTAACATGAGATCATAATAAAAATATTGTAAGATCAACCATTTAACCATACCGAATTATGCCACAATTACTTAAATTATCGATTCAACCAAAAGCCAAGTCTTGCTATCCAATTAAATATCAAAACAACTGGATAGTTTAGATCCTTTCCTCGAAGTATAAAACAATGATAAACTAGATGGTTCCATGCCTATACGTTTTATGTCTCAAATTCGAAATTTTCGTTAATAGCCCTAGCACTTTATTCTTTTCCGGCACACATTATATCCTCAATCGATTTCGCACACATAGTGCCATGCTAAACCGCACACATAGTGCTTTGGAAATTCACTCATTTATTGACATTCAAACTAGCATACATAGTGCCAATCGGTTTCGTACATATAGTGCCATTCAAATCCGCACACTTAGTGCCAATGTTGGCTCATTATAATAAGGCAATTTACTTAAATCAAATAGCACATACAACGACATTTATAAATACGTATATCACTCCAAATAAATACCTACCCCAAGAAATTCTTTTATGATACGTTAGTATTAATTATGTATAAATTAATCAACCTACAAATGCTTATAGACTTACCTTATGTCGGATTATATGATTCCCAATCGTCTACTCAATATTCTTTGCTTTGCCTTTGCTTGTTTCCCCTCTTTTGGGTTCTTGAGCTAGAATAAATAAATTTAGTAGTTTAATTACCTTGCAAGATATTCATATTTATGAATTTAATGATTCCACTTCTTCTTACAACCATCCTTGTTCAAGACATCAAACCTCAACTAATGCTTATATTATGTCTCTAAGCCGAATGCATTAACACTTCCAAAATAATATTATGTCAAATATGTTTACATTCAAATATACATAATTATGAATCAAACTCAACTTTGTAAGCCAACCTCCCTCATTGGGTCGATTATATAGAATCAAAAATTATTTCACAAATGTGCATACTATTTAGCCGAATATGCAAGACCAAATTTAACTTTACCTATGTACTTAATTATAAGGCCGAATATACAATTTCAAATGCAATATCATTTTTATTTCATTAAAACACTTAGTTCCTCCACATAACAATTTGACCGAATGTTTCTAATTAAAAAATAAATAAAAACTCCACATCTATTCATAAGTTCATACCAATGTTCATATATCTATTAACTAGTTCATTCTTCATCTTTCTAATATTCCATCCAAAGCATAAAACACTATCCTCATATCATCTAAACATCACAACCGAATGCACATTTTGTCACCAAATAGAAAAATCAACCTATGGGTTATAATATAGATTTGTCTACTAACTAAATTTCATAAAATTTAATGAAAAAAGAACATGAAATCTTACCTTGATTAACCCTTAAATTGACCGAATGCTTTTAACAATTTTTCTTTCTTTCTTCACTTAGGTTCGGCTTTGCAAGAAGAAGATGAACACTTCTCTCTCCTTCCATTTCTTCTTTTATTCATCTTTTTCTTATTAATCTATTTTTTCTATTTAGATTATTTTGTCATTTACCATTATAATATATATTTAATTAGACTTAGTGGAGGAACATCATCACATGGCCGGCCACTTCATGCATTAAGGGCATTTTGACATGCAAATCCATGCTTTCTCACCTTGTTGTTATTTGATCCTTACAATTTACCTATCATCTTTTCTAAGTTTCTCAACTAAGTCCTTTTAAGAAAATTCACATTCCTAAGACTAATTTTAAACATTTAATTTTTTTTTCACATACACTATCACACATAAGTATATGCAATTAAAATAAAACATAAATTTTTGTGACTGGGTTTTGTGGTCCCGAAACCACATTCCGACTAGGGTCTAATTAGGGCTGTCACAACTCTCCCCCACATAAGGAATTTTCGTCCCCGAAAATCTTACCAGCAAATAAGTTAGGATATCTATCCTTCATAGTGTCTTCAAGTTCCCAAGTAGCTTCTTCGACCCCATGTTTAAGCCACAGTACCTTCACTAATGAGATTTTCTTATTTCGTAGTTCTTTTACTTCACGACCCAAAATACGAACCGGTTCTTCTTCATAACTCAAATCAGATTGAATCTCAACCTTTGATGGATTAATTACGTGCGATGGACAGATCAATAACGTCGAAGCATCGAAACATGAAAAACGTTGTGAATCTTTTCAAGTTCAGGGGGTAAAATCAATCTATATGCGACCGGCCCAATTCGTTCGGATATTTCATACGGCCCGATGAATCTCGGACTCAATTTGCCCTTATGGCCAAATCTGAACACCAAATGTAACGCCCCGTACCCGAGACCGTCGCCGAAGTCGAACACGAGGTGTTAACAGACTTAATTCATTACTTAAACAGCTCAAACAACTTATTTTTAAAATTTTCAGTCAAGCTAACAATCTGCGTCATAGTCTCTTAAAAATTCATATCTGGAGTTACGAAACTCGAAATCCAATTCTGTAAATTTTGCCTGAAACTAGACTCATATATCTATTTACTAAATTTTTTATAGAATTTTTGGTCAAGCAAATTAGTACATTTTATTAGTTAAAGTCTCCCCTGTTTCAGAGTTTGACTGCTCTGACCTCTGTGTATTACGAATCAAATATCTCCCTGTACATAGTTTCAATGACTATACCGTTTGCTTATAATAAAACTAGACTCAATAAGGAATCTGTAAATATAAATTATGACTTCTAATTATCTTTGAACAATTTATGGTGATTTTCCAAATTCATAACAGGGGATCCAGAAATTGCTCTGGCCCTATTTCACAAAAATTTAAACATCTCATAAAATATAACTCATATACCTGTTTTGTTCCGTCCATATGAAAATAGACTCATAATTATTCAATTTCATATATTATTCATCATCTAATTTTATCTCTACTATTTTTAGTGATTTTTCAAACTCACGTCACTGCTGCTGACTGAATCTATTTTATGGTAAATTTTATCTATTTCATGGTTTCCATGGAATAGCTAGCAATTTAGCATACATAACACCAAATATGATCATGATTAGCCATTCCAATGGCTAATCATTACCAAGCATTTCCATACCACTCAATAACCGTATCATAAGACCATATACACAAAATGATTATAATGCTATACATGCCATACTCAAAATATACAAGCCATTATGCCAAGATGGTATACGGATAGTGTGAGCGTGCCTTCGACCGTTTCCGATTTTCGAGCTGGCTTGTCAACACTACAAGGAATGAAAAGAAGGGAGTAAGCATAAATGCTTAGTAAGCTCACATGCAAATAGCAAGTAACACAACTATATATGCAAACATAAAACATCATTTGCATAATCATCACCGAGACATTCATATCACATTTTCATTTATCATCTTACCATATTGTTGTTATATCGAGTTTTCAACGCGAGGGTTAAGTACATACCTGTTCAAAGTATTCATTTCACAACACTTACCAATACGTCCCTTTCATCTCGAGTATTCCTCCATTTGAGTAGAATTTTACCCGTTGAACACATCAGAATATAATTCGGATACATGGAAAGTTTGCACATAAGTGCCACATATGTAGCCAAGCTACCATGTAACCCGCCCATAAGTGAACTCAGACTCAACTCAACGAGCTCGGGCGTCCGCATCCATAAGTGAACTTGGACTCAACTCAACGAGCTCGGATGCCTAGTTACATCTCTCGAACTCGGACTCAACTCAACGAGTTCGGACATTCGCATCCATAAGTGAACTCGGACTCAACTCAACGAGTTTGGATGCCCAAACATCCTAGTGACATGTCACTTGTATCCTAATCTATTCCTAAGGTTCAAACGGGCATTTTCCTCGATCACACATCTTTGCCATCTTCCACAGAATATCGAAATTGATACTTCGGTGATAGTTCATACTCATCAAGTAATTCGCATAATTACATATTATTCAACAATAACCACAAAGCATAATATTTCATGATAATAATCAGCATCATATCATATGAACAACATTAAATTGCTTAAAATGACAATTATGTTACTACATTTACACATGAACTTACCTCGTATGCGAAAATGGCTACTTTTACCATTTCGTCCACAACTTGGTATTTTTCCCCATTTTAGCCCGAATTTTAGTTTTCCTTGCTAATCGAGCTTGGAAGCTTGAAAAACCCTAGCCATGGTTTCTCCTTGCTATATTTGGCATGGGGTTGAAGATGAGCAAAATTGGCTTTTAATTTTGTATTTTAATTCATTTTACCCCTAAATGACCAAAATGCCCTTACTACTAAACTTTCCAAAAATTCCATCCATGTCCAATTTTTGTCCATAGACTTAGAAATTGGTAAAATTGCTATTTAAGACCTCCTAATTAATATTTCAAAACAATTTCATACTAGAAACTTCTAGAATGCAAGTTTAACAAATTATTCGATTTAGTCCCTAATTTCAATTTAAGCACTTTATGCGTAAAATTTCTTCACGAAATTTTCACACAATCATGCAATCATATCATAGACTTCAAAATAATCATAAAATAATTATTTCTATCTCAAATTTTATGGTCACGAAACCACTATTTCGACTAGGCCCAAAATCAGGATATTACACCTTTTTCCAAGGTGAGACTTTAAGAAACACTTTGTCTCCAACCTGATATTCAATGTCTTTTCTTTTTAAATCCGCATACGACTTCTGACGATCCGAAGCTGCTTTTAGACTTTCACGGATCATTTTTACATTCTATTCAGTATCTTTAATCAAATCAACCCCGAAGATTTTACTTTCACTAAGTTCGGTCCAAAACAACGGTGTACGGCATTTACGACCGTACAAAGCCTCGTAAGGTGCCATCTTAATGCTTGATTGAAAACTATTGTTGTAAGCGAATTCAATCAAAGGCAAAAACCTTTCCCATGAATCACAAAACACTAGGATACAACATCTCAACATATCCTCGAGTATCTGAATTATCCGCTCAGATTGACCATCAGTCTGGGGATGAAAAGCGGTGCTAAAATACAACTTGGTACCCAATGCTTCTTGCAATTTCTTCCAAAGTCGCGATGTAAATCTCGGATCTCTATCCGACACAATATAAATAGGTACTCCATGTAATCAAACATTTGGGAGACATATAATTCTGCCAATTTATCGAGCAAGAAAAACGTATGGACAGGGATAAAATGAGCAGACTTCGTCAATCTATCAACAATAACCCAGATTGAGTCTTTCTTACTCTGTGTCAACGGTAAACCAGATACAAAGTCCATCATTACTCGATCCCATTTCCATTCGGGTATCATGATCGGCTGAAGTAATCCCGAAGGCACTTGATGTTCTGCTTTCACTTGTTGACATATCAAACACCTTGAAACAAAGTTAGAAATGTCTCGTTTCATACCAGGCCACCAAAATTGACGTTTCAGATCGTTGTACATTTTTGTCTACCCGGGTGGACTGACATTCGACTACTATGAGCCTCGCTTAAAATCATCGAAATAAGTTTCGAATTTCTTGGAACACATAATCGACTCTTGAACATCAAACAATCATTGTCGTCAATCTGAAACTCTGATTCCACATTTGAAATGCATTCAGCTCGTTTAGCAACCAATTCATCGTCAACTTTCTGGGATTCAAGTATTTGATGAATCAATAATGGTTTGGTCTTTAATTCTGCTACTAACACATTATCAGATGAAATGGATAGGTGAACATTCATCGCTATCAAAGCAAACAACGATTTATGACTTAAAGCATCGGCAACCACGTTAGCCTTTCCCGAGTGATAATCAATGACGAGTTCATAATCTTTCAACAACTCAAGCCAACATCTTTGTCGCAGATTTAAATCTCTTTGGGTCATCAAATATTTGAGGCTTTTGTGGTCTGAATAAATATGACACCTCTCTCCAAACAAGTAGTGTCGCCATATTTTCAAGGCGAATACAATGGCTGCTAGTTCAAGATCATGGGTCGAATAGTTTTTCTCATGTGGCTTTAATTGCCTCGAAGCGTAAGCCACAACTCGATCTTCTTGCATCAACACACAACCCAGCCCAAGTAAGGATGCATCACTGTAAATAACAAACTCTTTACCGGTTTCTGGCTGTACTAGCATTGGAGCTTCAGTTAAACAGGTTTTCAATCGGTCGAAACTTTTCTGACATTCTTCTGACCATTCAAACTCAACATCTTTTTGAAGTAGTTTCGTCATTGGTGTAGCTATCATCAAAAAACCCTTTACAAACCGTCTGTAGTAACCGGTAAGTCCCAAAAAGCTCCTAACTTCAGTAACATTCCTTGGAGGTTTCCAGTCAAGTACGGCTGAAATTTTGCTTGGATCAACACGAATACCCGATGCGGATACCACATGTCCCAAAAAGCTAACTTCTCTCAACCAGAACTCACATTTACTGAACTTAGCATATAACTGTTTATCCCGTAAAGTCTGCAACACTAATCTCAAGTGCTCGGCATGTTCAGTTTCATCTCGCGAATAGACCAAAATGTCGTCAATAAACACAACTACAAACCGGTCCAAACACTATCTAAAGATTCGATTCATCAAGTCCGTAAATATCACAGGAGCATTAGTGAGTCCAAACGGCATCACTAAGAACTCGTAGTGACCGTATCTCGTTCTGAAAGTAGTTTTAGGTATATCTGAGTCTCGAACTCGCAACTGATAATAACCCGATCTCAAATCTATCTTTGAGAACACTAAGGCTCCCTTCAACTGATCAAACAAGTCATCAATACGCAGTAACGGATATTTATTCTTTATTGTCACTTTATTCAATTGACGATAATCGATGTACATCCTCATGGTTCCATCTTTCTTTTTCACGAATAATACTGGTGCACCCCAAGATGAGAAACTCAGTCGAGCAAAACCTCTATCCGTCAACTCTTGCAACTGAGTTTTCAATTCCTTCAATTCCGTTGGTGCCATACGATACGGAGCTATCAAAATTGGTGTGGTACCAGGTGCAAGTTCGATGCCGAATCAAACAGCCATATCGGGAGTCCCTCTCTGACTACTAACCCTGCCTACTGTATTTCTCGGTGGTCTGCCTCTAGTCGTTGTACCACTCGATCTCGTACCTTGTATCTTATTCTTTTCATCAGATTCCGTGCAATCTCGAATAAAATGATCCCGTGATCTGCATCTATAACAGGCCCTGTTAATAGACTTACCCCAACATTCACCTACATGTCGTCTTCCACATTGTGGACATTCAGGTTTTTCTTGTTGGTTGTTACCAACACTAGCAACCGAAGTAGCTCGAGAGTCCGTTGATGGTCGCTCCCTATTAGAAATTCCTGCAGTCGTCTTTGATCTAGTAGTATCGTCTCTGAACTTCTTTGCAGCCGAGAAAGAAGTTTTACTAGTTGATCTTTTACGAAAGTCTCTAGCTTCAAATTCAGCTTTCTTTTTCTCCTTTCCAAGTTCTTCAGCTTTACAAGCTCGTTCAACTAGGGTTACGAATTCTTTTAGTTCTAAAATACCCACTAGTAGCTTTAAATCTTCATTCAATCCCTCCTCAAATCTTTTACACATGGCAACTTCATCAGCTACACACTCCCGAGCATAGCGGCTGAGTCTTACAAACTCACGCTCATATTCAGATACCGTTAAACGACCTTGTTTAAGCTCCAAAATTCCTTGCGCTTTTGATTAATAAATCGTCGACTGATATACTTTTTTCGAAACTCCGTCTGAAAGAAATCCCAAGTAACTCGTTCCTTTAGAACAATAGAAATCAAGGTTCTCCACCAATAGTAGGCCGAGTCTCGTAATAAAGATATGACACACTTTAAACACTCATCAGGTGTGCAAGACAGCTCATCAAAAACCCGGATGGTGTTATCAAGCCAAAACTCGGCCCTTTCAACATCATCAGTAGTTGTGGCTCAGAATTCCTAAGCCCCGCGTTTCCTAATCAAATCCACAGGAGGTTTACTCGACCTCAAATGATCAATAGTTAGTGGCATTATAGGCACCTGAGGAGGATTATTTAAATTAGGGAATGGTTGAGCAGCCGGGTTAGTTCGGGCATATTGTGCGACCGACTCGTTCATCATGGTAAAGAAGGCTTGTTTTGCCCCATCATCTTGATTATTCGCAGATGATTGAGGTTCAACAGGTGGTGTCCCTTGCGTAGGAGTAGCCACTACACCCTCAACGTCATCCGCTAAGGCTCTCTCCAAATTGGGTTCCATTTACTAATCAAAACAATAATTTCAACCGTCAGAAGTCATCACACTATCATATACTAACATTAAGGCATGTATAGCTAGATTCATACGTGCTACGGTAGTCCTAGAACTGACTAAACTGTAGCTCTGATACCAATAAAATGTAACACCCCTAACCCGTTTCCATCGCTAGAATAGGTTACGAGATATTACCGAACCAAATACTTATTCGTAAAATTTTCATGCATCTTCTTCTATCATCTTCATTTCGCTAAGTTCATCTTTAATAATGCATAATTCATTATACTACCATATACGATCCTTATTCATACATAGCCGGAACACATAATTAATCATTATCAAGTTCAATCAAAACCATTACATTAGTTTACATCATATAACAACCATATCATACGATTTTATGTTATGTTCAGACATAACCAGACGACCCATTACGCTATCTCAATTTAAATACTAAGATCATATACAATAGCCAAATTGCAATTAATCACTTATATAAATTTGTCATAATCGAACCACCCCAAAAACACATAGTCAAAATTTCTGAGCATTTTCAACCCTCAAACACATGTATATTTATATAGATATCATTCATTAATAGCATTAAACATTATAACTAAGACAAATTATACCATGATTAAACATAACCAAGTTCAAACTTAGTATTTAGGCCATATTCGCATGGCTGGAAGTATACATATCAAAGTTCAAACAAAACACATATTAGCCTATACATGCCGTAATGTTCACTTAGACCAACTAAGAAGAGGGTACCAAAACGTTGTAGGCTGGTGTGATGACTTCGACGATGGTCACAAACACACAAAATGGATCAAAGAAATCTAAATAAGAGACAAGTAAACACACCAAATGAGTACTCAACTCAGTACGTCGTAAGCAATATAATACAGACCATTAACATGAGATCATAATAAAAATATTGTAAGATCAACCATTTAACCATACCGAATTATGCCACAATTACTTAAATTATCGATTCAACCACAAGACAAGTCTTGCTATCCAATTAAATATCAAAACAGCTAGATAGTTTAGATCTTTTCCTCGAAGTATAAAATAATGATAAACTAGATGGTTCCATGCCTATACGTTTTATGTCTCAAATTCAATTTTTCCGTTAATAGCCCTAGCACTTTATTCTTTTCCGGCACACATTATATCCTCAACCGATTTCGCACAGATAGTGCTAATCAAATTCGCACACATAGTGCCATGCTAAACCGCACACATAGTTATTTGGAAATTCACTCATTTAATGACATTCAAACCAGCATACATAGTGCCAATCGATTTCGCATACATAGTGCCATTCAAATCCGCACACTTAGTGCCAATGTTGGCTCATTATAATAAGGCAATTTACTTAAATCAAATAGCACATACAATGACATTTATAAATACGTATATCACTCCAAATAAATACCTACCCCAAGAAATTCTTTTATGATACGTTAGTATTAATTATGTATAAATTAATTAACCTACAAATGCTTATAGACTTACCTTATGTCGGATGATATGATTCCCAATCGTCTACTCAATATTCTTTGCTTTGCCTTTGTTGTTTCCCATCCTTTGGGTTCTTGAGCTAGAATAAATAAATTTAGTAGTTTAATTACCTTGCAAGATATTCATATATATGAATTTAATGATTCCATTTCTTCTTACAACCATCCTTGTTCAAGACATCAAACCTCAACTAATGCTTATATTATGTCTCTAAGCCGAATGCATTAACACTTCCAAAATAATATTATGTCAAATATGTTTACATTCAAATATACATAATTATGAATCAAACTCAACTTTGTAAGCCAACCTCCCTCATTGGGTCGATTATATAGAATCAAAAATTATTTCACAAATGTGCATACTATTTAGCCGAATATGCAAGACCAAATTTAACTTTACCTATGTACTTAATTATAAGGCCGAATATACAATTTCAAATGTAATATCATTTTTATTTCATTAAAACACTTAGTTCCTCCACATAACAATTTGACCGAATGTTTCTAACTAAAAAAATAAAATAAAAACTCCACATCTATTCATAAGTTCATACCAATGTTCATATATCTATTAACTAGTTCATTCTTCATCTTTCTAATATTCCATCCAAAGCATCAAACACTATCCTCATAACATCTACACATCACAACCGAATGCACATTTTGTCACTAAATAGAAAAATCAACCTATGGGTTATAATATAGATTTGTCTGCTAACTAAATTTCATAAAATTTAATGAAAAAAGAACATGAAATCTTACCTTGATTAACCCTTAAATTGACCAAATGCTTTTAACAATTTTTTTTCTTTCTTCACTTAGGTTCGGCTTTGCAAGAAGAAGATGAACACTTCTCTCTCCTTCCATTTCTTCTTTTATTCATCTTTTTCTTATTAATCTATTTTTTCTATTTAGATGATTTTTTCATTTACCGTTATAATATATATTTAATTAGACTTAGTGGAGGAACATCATCACATGGCCAACCACTTCATGCATTAAGGGCATTTTGACATGCAAATCCATGCTTTCTCACCTTGTTGTTATTTGATCCTTACAATTTACCTCTCATCTTTTCTAAGTTTCTCAACTAAGTCCTTTCAAGAAAATTCACATTCCTAAGACTAATTTTAAACATTTAATTTTTTTTCACATACACTATCACACATAAATATATGCAATTAAAATAAAAATAATTTTTTGTGACTCGGTTTTGTGGTCCCGAAACCACATTCCGACTAGGGTCTAATTAGGGCTGTCACACCTTTTCCTCATACTCTGGATGTGTCGGGCCAAACATATTTGGTAGGTAATTAGGTATTCTCATATTGTTTCACCTTGCAAATTCTTGAAGAATAGGGACTATTTCTTGCATCCATCTTATCATTTCGTCAAGTTTTGCACTACCACACTCGCTACTTTCTTTTCTAGATGTCAATTTTACTGTTCTTTTGAGTGAAGCCAGGATGTCCATCTTTTCTTTTCTCCTTTGGTTCCAATCGATGATCTACTTTCGGTTGAGTTCTATGTACTGAGTGTACATAGAATCACCTTTTAAGCTTTTTGTTGGGTGCATGAACTACTCGTTCTCTTCCATTGGAATCTCTGTACTCTTGCAAAGTGCTATCACAAGATGGGGAAAAAAAATCCCAACCTTTTGGCCACTAACGCAACGATTCATACTTTGATGGATCCATTGCCCTATGCATATATGTTTCTTTTGTAAAATTCCATATAGTAAAATAGCTTGGAATGTATTAGCATTAAAAATGTTAAGAGCAGGTGTAATTCTAGTGCAAGTAAATTGCATCCACATTTTAGTTATTGGAAACGTTATAGCTTGATTGAAATTAGTCGGTAGTCTAGTGTCTGACTAGAGTTTTCATTCACCTCAATTTTTAGTTAAGTATTTAACAATGCTTTCCATATCGACATCTTGGAATCCCGTTAAATTAGTGTTTTCTAAATAGTCAGAACCATAATATAGAGCATCGTAAAATTTATATATCTTTTTCAGGGAGAACAACTCATCCTTACCTCTCACTATTACCATTTTCCATATGACACCATGTGGTCTTCGAGTTTCCTTATCTCTAAGAGTAGCATAAAATTCTTGCATAAAAGGAATAACAACATTTTCTTTTGGGATTGTCCATAAACGCTCTCATCTATGATACTATGGTAAAGACCAAATTTCATTACAAAGAACCATTGATGGTTCGAATCCCTTTTCTTGAATAAAGGTTTTGCCTTCAAGTTCGAGGAAGTATTTTTCAGCATTGTGATTTTGAAACTTTAGAGGATTCGAAACCACTAGTGATTCTTTGTGCTTGTTTTTCTAGATTTCCTAGGAGGCATTGTTAATGTAATCGTAATTTAAATATTAACAAGACATCAAGCAATTCATCGAATGAAACAATAGAAATAAGTTAAGAACCCTTAACCCTGACTGGAAATGAATTGAATTCCTCATAAAATTACTTTGAAGTAGTCCCGTGAATGCTTTGTCTTAGACCCTGTACTGAGGAGAATCACACAAGAATTTGTTGTAATGGAAGATAGGGATTTTTGGGTTTTTAAGAATTTAAAGGTTTTGGAAGGTTTAGTGTGGGTTTTATAGTTTAAAAGAAGGTTATAATATGTTTTAATATGTTTTAGGGTTAAAATAAGAAGTATTTTAAAGTTCAAAATAAGTTAAAATAAGTGTAAAATTGGTTGGTCGTACAATCGAGTCGGGTTGAGCCTGTAGAAAATTGCAACGATGTTGCAATAGTGGGGTCCAGTGTCGCGACACCCCTAGTAAGATGTCGATGTCACGACATCAGGGTTCAATGTCGCGACACGCTCTGAAATTTTAAAAACCAGGGTAAACTATCCTCTGTGTCGTGACACAAGAGTGCTGTGCCATGACAACGAGATAAGTTTCTCAATTCTTTCCGGTTCTGGTCAAGGTGTCGCAACATAGGGGTTTTGTATCGCGACACTAACTCTACTTTTATTTTTAGAGTGTCTCAGTTTCTATTTAAAAAAAATAAAGAATAAAGTCTAAACTTCCGAGTAGTTAAAATTACAGTAATATACATAAAATTAAAATTTAATTAAAAAATGTCAAGATTTGCTGCTAGATTCATCTATAAGCTCAATCAGTTTGCTCATGGATTCTCCTCTTGTTTCGTTTCTATCAGTGTTTGTCCAGCATGCATTGTGCCATTCCACCTTCCTCCTCTTGTCCCATTCTTTAAACTTGCTTTTTCTACCTACATTGACATCCTTAGTTGGATTGTCAATATAATGAAAGAGCGGGTTGTCTCCTCCATATGTAGATGATGCACTAGATGAGGATTCTATGCCGTTGAGTCTGTCCACTATTTGTTTGTATCTATCATCCTCTTGGAAACTTTTACTGTTGATGGTCTCTGGCCATATTTATAGCGTTTAGTTGGCCACTGGCAGGAATTTATCGCAATGTTTTCTATCAATTCATACACATCTTCGTATGTTCTATTCATTAAAGTTCTTCCTGCAGCTCCATCTAATCCTGAACATGCGTGTACATCCAACCCACTGTAGAACATTTGTAGCCTCAGTCATTCAGGTAATCCATGATGGGAGCATCTATGTATCAGTGTTTTAAAATGCTCCCAAGCTTAGTGAAAGCTCGCTCCTTCTAACTATTTGAATGTTACAATCTTTCTTTGTAGTTGGATCGTCTTGCTAATAGGGAAAAAAATTATTAAATTTTCCTGCAAGTTCATCCCATGTTGTGATGGATCTTGGTGCCTACGAATCTAACCAAGAAAAGGCGTTATTAATTAAGGAGAAGGGGAATAGTCGAAGACGAATAATGTTATCAGTGACCCCATTATATGTATCACAAAGCTAACGGAATCATTTTAAATGCTAATTTGGGTCCTCCGTCATTGTGCCTCTAAACTGCAAATTGTTTTGGATCGTCTGGATCATAACCAACTTTATTTCAAAATTGTTAGCCGTGATGGCTGGCCTTGTGATACTCCCTTAAACTATCTCCAGATTTGGTAGCATATAATCCCTTATGGTTCTTTTGTTTCATGCCGTAGGTGGTACATTTACGTGTAGCTGTGGTGGTGGTGGCTATAGGTATTGTGGGCTAGCTTCGTTCATATCATTGAATAGCGAGTTCTCTTATGGTGGATTGCTTGTAGCAAGTGGCTAGTTCTGCATCTACTGTTACTGTTGATGGTTCCTACTTATTAGTCTTTCGAGATCAGTGGATGACTCTATAAGTGTTCCCCTACTACAATTCATACATTGAGACCACAAAGCAAAATAAAAATGTTTGTAAAAAGAAAAATAAAAGTTGTATCTATAATTTATTTGTTTCCTAATTATTCTATTAAACACAAAAATTAAACTTAATCCAGTAGTGTTGCCTCCTCGGCAACAGCGCCAACAACTTGATCGCCTCTGGACATACCAATGTCCAAAATATGAATACTGTAACTAAAAGATATGGAATTGAGGCGGTGTTCGCAAGTATACGGGTCAGGTTATAATATAGCTACAACAATGTAGGTAACTACTCCGAGGATTGTACCTAAGGGAGGCGAGTACTAAATTAATGTCAACCTAAACGCATGTAAGGCCCTGAAAATAGGTATAGTAGTTTTGAGTAAGTTTATCAGGTTCTGAGTGAAAATTAGGAGTTAATCAGGTTTATTAGTGATTTTTTAAATTTAGTTAGCTTTATTTCATTTAAAAATTAGTAAATAATATTCTGGAAAATAAAAATATTTTTAGAAAAATTAATTTTATGGTTTTAAATATTTTTTGGGTAAAATAAATATTTTAGGTCTAATTAGAATTGAAAAATAAATTAAAATGGGGGTTTAATTGAGAGAATTTAAAATATTAACTAAATAGGACCATTTTGCAAAACAAGGGGAATGTAAGAGTGGTTTTATATCAAATTATCCTTATTTTTGAAAATTTGGAGGGAAAATAGTATTTTGTAAAAAAAAAGGAAAATGTGGGAGTCGCCTGATGGTAATTTCCTAATTTTTGAAAATCAGGTGGGGGTTTTCAGTTTTAAAAACACTGCAATTACTTTGCACACCATTTTCACCTGAATTAAGAACTTTTTCTCTCATTTTTTTGCTCATTTTCATAGACCACATATAAGAGAATAGATAAACTTTTACTCTCTCAAAATTCTCTCCAAAATCTTCATAAAAGTTTTCTAAAGTTGAGCAAAAGTCATCCGAAATTTCTGCAAGGATCTTGATTCAATATTCTAAATTGATGATTTGATATTAATTGAAGGTAATTCTCAACTTTAAATTCATTTTTAAGTTTTTTTTCAATCATTATTTTCTATTTAAATTGATTTAAATGGATTTTCAAGTTTTGATTTCTTCTTTATTGAACATGAAACTCAACAATGGTGAATCCATGATTTTGAGTTGGAATCCAAGTTTTAATGGATGTTTAAGCTCAAAATATGTTTATTAAGAGGTTTTTAATCATAAAACAAGGGATCAAACTTATTTGGTTGATCAATTTTGATAAATCATTTTTAATAAAGAAGATGAGTTGATTTTCCAAAAATTTTAAATTGATTTAGTAGATGAAATTAACACTTAGGTTTTATGTTAATGGACTAGGAATAAAGTTTAGAAGTGGTTTGAGGAGCTGAGAAGATCGTTTAGTTGATGAATTTTATGTTTCAGCTTAATTGTCCAATTTTGGTAAGGTAGATTAGAGACCAATCTAGATCCATATAGTTTATGAAATTTCAACTTTCTTGGTGTTATTATTAGTTTGTAATGCATATTTTGTCTCTATTAAAGTTTCTCATCGAGATGAGGATGATGCTAATCAGATTTGAGGCTCAAACTTACCTACTTGAACACACTTTTGTTTGAAAAAACAAAGTGTGGAGGTGAGTGATTTTAAAGGCCATTAGTAAAATTTCCTAGTTATATGTTAAATTGAAGTTTTAAATAGTGTTTTTAATGACTTAATCACATGTTATTTGGTTGGATTTGCAAAAATTAATTTTATTTTACAAGAGCATTATTGCAATTGGCTTTTGAAAAATTATGTGTTAAGCTTTTGGCATGATTAATTTGGATTGAATGGATTGTTAATTGGAGCATAAGTTATTGAATTTTTGAGCACTTGATGTTGGTGTTATGATTGGTTTAAGACTCATAGACAAAGGCATTTGTTGTGCTTAATTATATTAATGTTGAAATTGATAAGCTACATGCTTTTAATGGAATTTTTACATATTAAATTAAGTGCTTAAACTTAAGATTTTATGCCATATATGTATAATTATATTTGCAATATTGCAAAGTGGATCTATTGGATATAGTTGGCATGCCATAGGATTTGTGAGTACTCACAATTATATGTGTTATTTGTGAGCATATGGCTTAAGAAGTTCTGATTTTTGGAGTAAATAAGGGATTGTTGAGCTTATGTCTCCACTCGACAGGACTGTGAGGCGATATAAGGGAGCTTGTGCTGTGGCCCACTCAACCTGTGACTGTTTCTGATATGCAAAAGTTTAGAGATCCGTTTATCCACTGTATGATCACACATTTAAATATTTCCATGGATGTATTATGCCAATATAAGTGTATGTAAGTTAAATTATGATTTTGAATGCTTCCAAAATGTCCACCAAAATGTGCAGAATGATAGTGGTACAAGATACTTAGGCCTTCATCATTCAGAATACATCTCCAAAGTACTTGATTTACACACTGCTTAAATAGGAATGGCTCATCCCAGTAATATTGTTTGACACCGTGAAGGAATTTCCTTTGTCCTTGATGATTGAGCGCATGTGGCAACGGCTAGAAAGTTAACAATATCAGCATACCATGATAATGCCATAGCCAACAATAACTGCTCATCAGTGAATTTGTCTTTAATCGTTTGACTATCACCATAATTATTCCCTGCTTCCAATCATGACAAGTGATCAACCACTATATTTTTAGTGCCTTTCCTATCTTTGATTTCCAAATCAAATTCTTGTATCAACAATATCCATCTAATGAGTCTGGGTTTGACCTCTTTTTTCATCACCAAGTATTTGATGGTAGAATGATTTGTATAAACTGTGACTTTGGTGCCCACTTAATAAGCTCTGATTTTTTCAAAGGCAAACACCACTGCTAATAATTTTTTCTCTGTGGTAGTGTAATCAAGTTGTGAATCTGCCAGCGTTCAAATGGCATAATATATAGCATGAAACATCTTGGCTTTTCTTTGCCCCAGCACTGCTCCAATAGCAAAGTCACTTGCATCACACATTAGTTGGAATGGTAGAGTCCAGTCTGGTGCAGTGACTATAGGTGCTGTAATTTTCTACTCAAAGCATCATCAATGACATTAGCCTTTCCCAGATGATAGTCGATAATCAAGTCATAATCTTTCAACAACTCAAGCCATCTACGCTATCTCAAGTTCAAATTTATAAGTGACATCAAGTAATTCAAGCTTTTGTGATTAGTGAAAATATGACATTTTTCTCCATACAAATGATGCTGCCAAATCTTTAAAACAAATACAATAGCTATAAGCTCTAAAAAGTGAGTTGGGTAATTCTTTTCGTGTGGTTTCAACTATCGTGAAGCATACACTATCACTTTTCCATCTTGCATTACAACATACCTTAACTATTTAATGAAGCATCACTATAAATTACAAATTCTTTATCGGACTCTAGCTGAATCAACACAGGTGCCTCAGTTAACAACGATTTCAATTGATGAAAACTTTGTTGACACTTTTTAGACCATTTGAACTTGACATCTTTTTGAAGTAGTTTCGTCAACAGCTTAGCAATCATCAAAAATCCCTTGACAAATCTTCTATAATATCTGACTAAACCCAGAAAACTTCTAACTTTTGGTAAATTTCTCGAAGGTTTCTAGTCCACTATAGCTGATATTTTACTTGAATCAACCTAATACCGTCTACCAACAATACGTATCCATCTTCTCGGAGCTAGAACTCACATTTTCTAAACTTAGGAAACAACTGTTTTTCGTGTAAAGTCCACAACACAGTTCTCAAATGTTAGGCATACTCTATCTCATCTCAGGAATAGATCAGAATGTTATCAATGAATACAACAAAAAATCTATCTAAATACGGTCTAAATATTCTATTTATCAAGTCTATAAACACAACAGGTGCATTGGTCAAACCAAATGGCATAACAAGAAATTCATAATGTCCGTATCTAGCTCTAAAAACAGTCTTTGGCACATCAGAGTCTTTAACCTGTAGCTGATAATATCTAGAGCGAAGGTCGATCTTTGAAAATACTGTCACACCTTTCAGCTGATCAAAGAAATCATCAATACGTGGAAAAGGATATTTTTTCTTGATTGTGACTTTATTGAGCAATCTGTAGTCAATACATAATCGCATTGTCCTGTCTTTTTTCTTGACAAACAACACAGGAGCACCCCAAGGAGAAAAACTGGGTCGAGCAAAGCTCCTATCTATCAAATCTTGCAACTGTGCTTTCAACTCTTTTTAATTCTATAAGTGCTATTTTATATGGAGCTATTGATATCAGAGATGTTCTTGGCACTAATTCAAGAGCAACTTAACGTCTCTTGTCGGCAGTAACCCTAAAACTCTTTTGGAAATACATCTGTGAACTCACATACAATCGAAATGAATTCTAATTTCAATTCTAAAACCCTAGAATCGAATATATAAGTGAGATATGCTTCATAGCCCGTCATAGCTGAAATAACATTAGATGTACCATTCAATCTATCTGATTCAATCTGGATCCTTTCACCATTCTGACATTTTAACACAATATGCTTTCATCTCCAGTTCATAATAACACCATGCAGAGTTAACCCGTTCATACCTATAATCACATCAAGCACATGAAAGAGTAATAACATCAAATTAGCCAGAAAGTTGCAACCCCGAATCATCAAAGGACAATTTTTATAGACTTTATCAACTAATACATACTGACCTAAAGGGTTCATTACTTTAACCACAAATTCAGTAGACTCGAAATGTATTATCTGACACTAAATTTGTACATATGTATGAGTGCGTTGACCCCAGGTCAATCAAAGAATTAACATTGTTATCAAAAATAGAAAATGTACTAGTGATCATGTTAGGTGTTGTAGCTTCCTCTCGAGAACGATTCACATAAGCTCTAGTTGGTGCCCATGCGTAAAATCTAATAGTTGAATTTGTTGTTCCAATTCAACTGTTACCGACATTTCCAGTGTTTCAGGGTGGTCTCCCTCTCCCAGCCATATTACTCGAACGAGTATTCTGTGCCTTTTTTTATCGGACCTTTCTGGGCAATCTCTGAGGAAATGATCGAAGGAACCACATTTGAAAGACGGCCCATCTTTCAATCTGCATTCTTCAAAGTGTCATCTATTACATTTTTGACATTCAGGCTTGTTGTTCCTGACACTACCCACACTCGCTACAAATATAGCCTAAGGTTTCAAGCTTGAATGCTCCTTTCCTTTATCTTTCCTAGAATAACCTCCAGAAATTGATTAACAACTGTGGAATTCGTTTGATTTTTTTTATGGAGATGATAATTATTTTCCCACTGGTTGTTTACCCATATCACCAGCATCAGAATCTGTTTTCCTTTTCGCCTTACTAAGTTCCTTGGCCTTGTGTGCTTTATCAACCAAAACTAACAATTCTTTCAGCTCAAATATCCTATCTAGCAACTTAATATCTTTATTTAGACACTCTTCAGACCGTGTCCACAAAACAACTTCAGATGGTATGCATTCCTGAGCATATTTTTTAAGTCGCACAAATTCTCATTCAAACTCAGCCATAGCCATACGACCCTATTTCAATTCTAGAAACTCTTTTCGTATCTCGTGGAGGAACCTTTAACTTACATATTTATTTCTAAACTCTGTCTAGAAGAATTCCCAATCTATACTGTCTTTAGGCACTATCCCTATAACATCCCTAACTCGTATCCATCGCCAGAATAGGGTTTTAGAGCATTACCAGAACATTTAAAACATTTTACAATAATTCATATAAATTACTATTCATTTACCAAAATCATTCATAACGTCCCTTGATTGGGCCATCGATGCCCAATACGAGCATTAGAATTGAGTCGGGACTAAATCGAAACCTCTAAGAATTTTTTACGACTTTTTAAAATTTTTCCAAGGTGCAGGGCTCACAAGCCCGTGTGGTCCAAGGGACATGCCCGTGTGACCCAGGGGCACAATCGTGTTGGAGGTTGTGTTTGACCCCGTGTAACTCTCTGACTTGTGCACACGACCATGCCACACGCCCGTGTGCCAGGCCGTGTGGTTAATTAATTCAATTCGAAATTAGGTGTAGGTTTCACACTACCAAGACACACACCCGTGTTCTAGGCCATGTGGCACACACGACTAAGACACACGCCCGTGTCTCTACTCGTGTGCCCAATTTTGAGCATTCTGTTTCGCAAACTTAAGATGTAGGGGACACTCGGCCTAACCACATGCTCATGTTACTAGGCAGTGTGTGACACATGGTCTAGACAGATGCCCATGTGTTTTCCTGTATGGACAAAATGAAGCCATTTCTATCTCTATTTCTCACCCAAAATTTCACCCAATAACTGCACATGAAACACACATCCAATACTAACCAATCAGGGCATTCAAAATAGATAATTCTATCATTCATCATAGCATACCATCACATACATATGTGTTTGTAAACTTACTTAGATGAACTTAGGCAATACACAACATTGATCACATATTCTTAACATATCTCATATGTAAATATATATATCATGATAATCTACTTAGTCATACCAAAATGAACCATTACTAGCCATTCCAATGGCTAGGTTACAAAATAACATTTTCAAGCCACTATTGGCTAAGTTGTCCTATAAATGCCATTATACCAAAATGGTTTCACTATATGTATCTAAAATGCTAGTTGATAGTGTGACGATGCTTCAATGATATTCCAACCTTCATGAGCTTCCGAACACTATAAAAAAGGGGAAAATAAAATGGGGTAAGCATTACATGCTTAGTAAGTTCGTATAACGGAAACTAAACTGACCAATTTTGTTTATTAAAATCTAGGCATACAAAGTTATGTTTCCATCCATTTGGCTAAATTGCGTAATCACATACATTCAATTAAACATGTTAGTCACCAAAATATCTATATAAATTAAGTAACATGGATGAGCTCATCAAGCAATATTCATTCAAGTAATTTTCATTTCATCTCAAGATTCTCCTACCATGTCAAGAGTGCTATGTCCGTTGTATCATTGAAATTTCGATAAAGGCTCAAGTAGTGCACTGGAGGTGTATGATTCATTATTCCGTCAATTCTTACCAAGGTCAACCTTAGGGCATTTAACCAAGAAACACTCTCTCGAGCCACATATTGTGTAACGGGATTACTAGTCCAAGCTAAATTCCTTTTATAACCTATGCTCAGAGGAGCTCAATTAGGATTACCAGTTCAGGCTAAACCTTAATCATAACATATACTCGAGAGATATTATATCAGGATTGTAACACCCCAAACCTGGCCCAGACGTTATGGCTGTATCTGACGTGCCACATTGAAGTTAAAAATCCATGTTTTGTTTTAGTGCTTTAAAAACCGACTTCGTTAAGCTAACAAAGTGAATGGGAGCTGGGCACCAGGTAGGAATCTGTAATAGAGGAGGTGAGCCATGAAGGCTGCTTAAGTACCAAGCTCTTCGGTTGGATCCAATCCTAGACATGCCCACAACCACTGCCACACTTAGTTATATCGATTTCAAATTTATTTAGGTGGATATCTTTGAGAAATCGGATAATCGTAACGTTGTGTTGTTTGGAAAACAAGTGTCGTTTTGAAAACACGTCTTATGTCTAGCCCATTTATTATCAACCAGTTTAAAGTTATTAAAAATAATATAATCCCAGAAAAGAAAGAAAATCAAATCAAAATGGCCTTATTACAACTCACAAATAAATAATAAATAAAGCAAATTTAATGAAAACCAAACACTTATTCAAAAGCCCAAAGGCGATCACCGTGGCCACTCTGAATCCTCTCCGGCTTCAAGTCCCCAAATCAAGGTTCACCTGCAATGTTAAGAAAAGGGGGTGAGTTTGGAAACTCAATGTGTAACAAGCCCCTTTCAGAGCCCAAAGCAATATCAGCCTGCTGGGCCTAAGCCCACATCCAATCTCAACATATACTGGGCCGAAGCCTTTTCATATTTCATATTTCATAACACTAGGCCGAAGCCTTTACTGTAAACGGTATGGCCCGTAGGCCCACTTCATTATCACGAGTAATGTCAATGAAAGAATGAATGCAAGCCCAATTGGGGAGACTACTCGACCCACCATCCGCTACTCTCCACCTGTACCAACCAACACACCATGTGGGGAATGACTCAACCTACCCAACCAACACACCACTAGCAGCATAGCTGCTTTATCATATAACTGGAGGCCTAGCCTCTTTTAATAACTGGGGCAAAAGCCCTTTCGGTAAACTGGGGCATAAGCCCTTTTCAATAAACTGGGGCATAAGCCCTTTTGCACTTCCTGTATCCATATAAAAACCCAACCAAATGTATTTATGAATACATCATGTGCATATCATACATATCATGTGCATATCGTATATATCATGTGCATATCATACATATCATGTGCATATCATATCAATATTGTATATCAAAATCCCATGTGTCAAGTTCATAATTAAACCCTAGGGGTATAATGGTCATTTTTACCTAGGGGCAAAACAGTCATTTTCATACTATAAGGGTAATTTCATAATTTTACCAACTATTAGAGTTTTCCATGTTCATTAACAGTTACTAATGATTCATATGTTCTAAACAGCGATTTTGGCCCATTTTTAGTGCAACCGAGTTATTGGGCCAAAAACCCCTAATGGGCCCTACTTAGCCGATTTGTCATCTAGGCCCACTAAGCCTATATTCCATAATGTTGTTACCAGTCTTAATGCACAATTTAATAGGTTTTCATTTTCTACCCATTTTACCCAAATGGGCCCAAAAGCCCCATTGGGCCCAACTTCAACCCCTCGAGGCCCAACTTATCGTCATGTCAAAAACCGTGCTCTTACCTGTTCCAACGATCCCGATCATCAACTTAGCGAATCTAACTAACCAATGAGCATTCGCTTGCTCACAAGTCCTCGAAATGCCAGAATTTTGGCATTTCGGCTTTCGGCATTTATCGTTTTAAGCTATGAAAAAGGGTTCGTTACACACCTGTTTTGCGCTATTCCTCGACGAGATCTCCTACACGATTTCTCCTATAATCAACCGTTAATATATCAGCTCATAATAATTGAACCAAATCGAGAACCATCTAATATCAACACTTACACATTCGGCCACCCTCTATAATGGCCTTAAGAACCTTACCTTTGCCGAAATTGATGACTAGCTCTAGCCACTCCGATGATCCAATCTAATCCAAGTCGACCCCACGCCTTGCTGCTCCTCCACTAAAGAAACCATAAAAAGATTAAAAGAAACACCCAATAGAGCTTATACCCACATTCGACCATCTCCTAAACCATAGGGGTTTCGACTTTTTTCAACAGTTACTATAGGAATCGTTTAGAGTTCGAGCACTTACCACAGTCTCTCTTCTTGAATCCTCTTATGCTTAAAAGATAAAAGGATTGGCCACCAAAAAGTGAAAAGAAAAAGAGGTTTGCTGTTCAACAAGAAATCGGCACCCCCTAGCTTCACAGATTTCGGCTTTCGTGGTATTTCGGCAGAAGTGGAGGTAAGAAAAACAATAGGTGAACGAAGGGGAGTAGTGGGCTGGTTTAGGAAAAGAAAAAAGGAAGAAAAGATGAATAGGAGGAAGGTAGATTTGGCTGGAAAAGAAAAGAGAGAAAAAAACTACACCAAAAGGAGAAAACGGCACAACCTAGACCCTAATGCTGAAAATCCCCAACTAAAACCCCTATGCCGAAATCCCCTCTCTAATGCCCTCAATTCGGCTAAGCTCTATCCTTCTCTCAAATCCCTAAAATCTCTCCCCTTATCCCTCCTTAATCCATGCATCTGACTGTTTCAAACTCTCTCCCACAGAGTTCCATCCAGCTTTAAACTCTAGCATGCACAAGCATAAAAATAACATTACCTTTGCCATCCCAGGGAATCGAACCTAGGTCTTCCTCCAACACTTACACGCCCCCTTTATAGCTCCCTAGTGGCGTCACTTAGCCACTTTACCAAAGGCTCATTTGTGTTACATTTTACCCACAAATTTTAATAAGACCACCTATCCAAGGGCCCTAACTTCTTAAGTCCAAAATTCAAGAATTCCACCGAATTTTTGGCCAACACATGGGCCTTCCATAAGCCCATTTACCTACCCAAATTATGAATTCCACAACCAAATACCAAATTTTAAAAACTTTACCAAAATATCGAGAATCGTGAAAAACCCGAAAATTAGGATGTTACAGGGATTACCCATCCAGGCTAAATCCTTTCTATAACAAGGTCGTTGGGATTACTCATCTGAGCTAAATCTCGTCTGCAACAATTGTAGGGCCCTATTTGTTTCGAGAAAGCGCATACAATCATCAGAATTCAACATTCAATCGGGACTTAGCCCTTTTATCACCATTTCAAGAATGTATAAAGTTTCCCATTGTAACATTCAACTAATGTGCATCAATATATATATAACATTCCATACAACACAACATTCAATTAAACATATTTACATGCCAGATTAATTTACACGAACTTACCTCGACACTTGTTCGCGTAAAAGTCTACTAATTCAAAATCTTTTCTTTTCCTTGATCTAACCTCAAATTAGTGTTGTCCGGATCTATATAAAGAAATTTAACCATCAATTTCGCACATTTCGTACTTAAATGGACTCAATTTACATCCTAGGAAAAATTACCATTTTTGTCTCTAACTTATCCATAAATTTCAGTTTTGTCCCTGGGCTTAGAAAATGAAACTTATGGAAATTACTCCCTATTACAAGCCTAAACAAAGCTCCATTACAAATTTTTCAGCACATGTATTCATAAAATTTCAGAATTTTTCATCAAATTTTACAACTTTTCATTTTAGTCCTTAAATCATGTTCATCAAAAATCACTTTGTAGAAGTTGTTTATCTTTCAGTAGTATTTCATTTTCTACCATAAATTTCTAATTTTCAGCATAATACATCCATGACCCATTTTCATACCTTGATAACATTTCAAATTAATCCCTCAAATAGAGAGATTAAGCTATCCCGATTTCAAAAATACCAAAATTACTAAAAACGATATATGAGAACTTACCCAATTAAGCCTTGAAAGTTTCCCCTCTCTCTCCTAGGGTTTCCATAAAATTTTAGATTGAAGATGACAATAATAAGATGATATTTTCTTTTATCATCTTTTAATTAATTTAATTACTTCAAATTCCAATTTAGTCCTTACCCTTTTTTCTATAATTCCATGGATGAGTCACCTAGAAAATCAACATACTTCTCTTAATGGTCTAATTACCATATGAGGACATTAAGTTTTGAATTCCATAGCTACTTGATCATTATAGCTACTAGAATTCAACTTTCACATTTTATGCGATATAGTCCTTCTCATAATTAGCACTAAATCGATAAAATTTTCATATCAAAATTTTCACGTGACATATCTACCCTATTATGGATCATATAATTAAATAAAAATAAATCATATTTTTGGGTCGGATTTGTGGTCTCGAAACCACTGTTCTAATTTCATTAAAAAATGGGCTATTACAACTCTCCCCCTTTAGGATTTTCGTCCTCGAAAATCTTACAAGTAAAAAGATTCGGGTATTACTTCCTCATAGTATCCTTTGGCTCCCAGGTGGCCTCTTCAATATCGTGTCGTTGCCAAAGAACTTTTGCTAAAGCTACCTTTTTATTCTTAACTCTTTTGTTTACCGAGCTAAGATTTTGATTGGTTCTTCACTATATGTCATATCAGGCTAGATCTTTACTTTGTTCGGAGAGATAACATGTGAAGGATCGGATTGATACTGCCGTAGCATAGACACATGAAAAACATTATGAATCTGATCAAGCTCTAGTAGTAAAGCTAACTGATATGCAATCGGTCAAATTCTTTTTGTAATCTTATAAGGTCCAATGAACCGTGGACCTAGCTTTCCTTTACGTCCAAACTGGAGAACTTTCTTTCAAGGTGACACTTTCAAGAAAAACTTTGTCACCGACTTGAAATTCTATTTCTTTTTGTTTCAAATAGTATAGGACTTTTGACAATCAAAGGCTACTTTCAAGCTGTCTCGAGTTACCTTCACTTTTTCCTCGGTCTCTTAGACCAAGTCAACTCCGTGTAACTTTTTCTCACTGAGTTCTATCCAATACAATGGAGTTCTACAATTTTGTCCAAACAAGGCTTCATACGATGTCATTTTAATACTAGACTGATAACTGTTATTATAAGCAAATTCAACCAAAGGTAAATACCTTTTGTAACACCCTGATTTTGGGCCTAGAAGTAATGGGCCTTGAGTTTGGGATCGGTTAGAAGGCCGCTTGAATAAAAGAAAGGTGTTTCAATATTTTATAATTGCGTGTTTAGTTTAATTGTTAAATTATTTAGGAAGGGTTGGTAGTGTGGAAAAAGTCCTGGGTTTGATCCAGGGCTTTAGCAAAATTTTGCATTTTTTTTTCTAAAGGACCTTGAGCATTAGGTGGAAGGCTTATTAATAAGGCCTGGTAAAATCTGACACAAGGAAGCATGTGGCTTAGTGGCAAAAGGCGTGGGTAGTAAGCAGGAGGTCCAGGGTTCAAGTCCTAGCCTTGGAAAAATTTATTTATTGCGCATAAGATTAGTAGGGAAGCTAGCATTTAGGCTTTATAAATATGTTAGGTGGGAAATCGACACAAGGATGCGCTTGGCCCAATGGCATGATGGCGTTAGGAGTAAGTAGAGGTGTTGGGTTCAAGTCGCAGCATGAGCAGAAGTTGTGGGTTTTTTTTGACAACCTAGAGGTTGGCAGAAAGAGTTTATAATTAATTGGGGAGGAAAAAGGACACAAAAGAGCTTGTGGCTTGGTGGAAAGGGACGAATAGCACAGCCAGGAGATCAGGGTTTTGAATTTGAATGGTAGCAAATATTTTTAGGATAACCAGGTTGCGGGTTAATAGGCCTTAAAAATAGTTAGGGATGGAATATGGCACAAGAGCATCTGCGGTGCAGTGGTGTGAAGCATGTTATGGTTATGAGATGAAGTAAGTTCGAATCCCAGGCCTGGAAAAGTTTAAATTTTTATTCTTTAAGAAAACTGAGGCTTAGGCATATAAGCCTTATAATTAATTTTGACCGAATGGTAGCATAAGAAAGGATACAGTGCAGTGGCTAACAGCGTGTGGTGAGGTAGAGTAACCTTGAGGTTTGGAGTTTGAGTGGAGGCGCACGCGCAGGGAGAATTTAATTTTGCTACTCAAGTGTTGTACGGTGGAAGCAATTTGAATGCAATTCAAATTGGAATTTTTGGCTAAAATCAAGGGGAGTAGGATAAGGATTAAAGGTAGATCTGATGGTGATAAAATTGGAGAATTCGAAGGGAAATTATCTTGACGAGTTTAAGTCGATTGAGGAGTGTAGGTGTATTTATTTATTTATTTTAGTATAAATATGTGTGTCATATGGGCGAGTAAGGGCATTTGTTGTTTTTGTGTGCTTTAGTCGCATATCACCTCCTCTTTTCTTTAAGCCAAATTCTTGATCTTTTCTTCCCTATTTTAATCGAATTAATCTCCTCCCTCTTCAACTTAGTCGACTGCTTCTTTTTCATTTAAAAATCGATTCGTACACTTTGGGGGTTTGATTTCTTGTTGGCAAGCAATCTCGCAATCGGTAAGTGAATTAGATCTTTTTCGGCTTTTGTTAAACATTTCTAGGTTCTTTCATTTCTACACTCTTAAAAGCCGATTCTTCTTTATTCTTTCAAAAACTTTCGTTAACCTACTGTTTCTCCATTTATTTCTCTTTTTCCCTCTCATTCAAGAGTGTGATCGCCGATGGAAAAAGGGGGTTCTAGTAGAGAGGTTAGGATAGAGGCTCCCAAGATTAAGTGACGTAAGGTGTCAGCCGTTAGGGACTTTCCGCCTGGATGCGAAAGGGGGACTACGTTAGATTTCGAGTTACATAGGCAGATCGCAGTCGATCAATCTAGTCAAGGCAAGTATAGGTTGTTCTTCGGTAAGTAGTGGATTTATTTTGAATTAATGGAATGTGACTAATGGAATATAACGTTGAATATAGGTTCGGGCGATTATGAATACTTAGTACTCCAAATGATAAGGTGTGTACTTCTACCCTATGATAACTTGATATAAAGTCGAAGGTGTGTACACACACTGCACACACAAGTAGATCGGAAAAAGTCGAAATGCTGAAAAGTCAAAAGTTTGACTACGACAGTCTTGCGAATGTGCGAACACCCATGAGATGGAAACCGATAGGTTGTCTGAGGCCCCATGAGCAATTCCATGGGCTTGGGCTGTGAATTGGCCAACTGGGCTAGAATAGGCTTAATGGGTCTGATGGGCTGTTGGGCCCAAAATAGGCAAAAATTGATAATTGATGCTATGTGATGAAAAATCGTATGTGAGCATGACTATAAATGTGATTTGGGCCTAATGGGTCATATAAATGTGATTAGGCCTAGTGGGCCATATACAGGTATGTGAACTTGACTGGGCTTTGTAAGAGGTTTTGGGCCTAGTATATGATGACTACATAAAACTTAATTAATATATTGCGACCGTGGACAAGTCATAGGGTTAAGGTGTGGCAACGGGTATATGCATGTCTAGGATTGGATCTGGGGAGAGCTTTGGTACTTAAGCGGTCTTAATGACTCACCTCCTCTTCTCTGGAATCCTACCTGGTCCATAGTATTCGTTCATCTTAGCTCACGAGATTTGTTAACGGGCCAAGGTAAGTGAAAACTGTAATAAAAGGAAAAATTATTGAAATGCCCCTAAGGGCAAAAATGACCGAAATAACCCTAGGTGTTGAATGTAAGTTATATGGATGTGACATGCATATCTGTGCATACATATGATATTCTGCTTAGGTTGCATATGGGTTGGGTATTATGGAATGGAGGAAGTATATGAGGATTGCATGGTTGCTTGACAATCGTGGATCCACCGACGGCTTTTAAGCCCAATGTGTAAATGAAGGTAGTTCTGCAACCGGGCTACCATGGATGTGTATCGGTTGGGTGGGTCAATATTTATATCCCCACATGATGTGTTGGGGGACGGAGCTGGTGTGTAGCGGATGGATTATTAGGATGAGATTGCACTGCATTGCATTGCATGTATGATATTGTTGTGATATTATTACGATGTGGGCTTCGGCCCTACCGAGGCTAATTTGGGCTAAGGCCCAGAGACCACCATTGTTGAATTGGGCTCTGGCTCAAAATGACTAACGATTGCTTTATACTCGTTAAGGGTTGTACACACTGAGTTTTCGAAACTCACCCCCCTCTTCTAAACTTTCCAGGTGATCCTCAGTAGGCGGTTCTACGGATGGAGGGACTCGGAGGTGGCAAACTAGCATAAAAAGTTTAGACTTAGTCTTTATGTAATTTTTAATATATTGACTTTAAATTATTTCTATTTGATTTGGGTTGTAACAAGGTCTTTCCTCTGGCTAATATTTCAAATTAGGATTATTGTCATTTTTTTATGCTTTATACTTATTAGAAGTAGAATGTGGTTTCCTAAACCATAACTGTTTTTAAATACTACGTTTTCGCTACTCAATTTTTAAATGACGAGTTTTCATAAAATAATATGTTCTAAATAAAGCTTCCGCAACTGAAAAAAGATTTTACAAATAATTAAGGTTTTTTGTTTTAAGGAAGTGTTTCCAATGAAAACAAGGTTTTCACTAAAACACTTCAATATGACGTGCCAGATTCGGCCATAATGTTTAGGCCGGGTTTGGGTGTTACACCTTTCCCAATTACCTTCAAACTCAAGTATACAACATTGAAGCATATCTTCCAAGATCTGTATTACCCGTTCAGATTGACGATCTGTCTGGGGATGAAATGCAATGCTGAAATACAATGCTAAAATGTAGCTGAGTTCCCAGAGCCTCTTGCAATTTGCTCTAGAATCGAGATGTAAACCAAGGATCTCTATCTGAAATAATGGAGACAGGCACTCCATGCAATCTGACAATCTCAAAAACATATAATTTAGCCAATCTATCCAAGGAATAATCCATACGTATCGGAATAAAGTGTGCAGACTTTGTCAACCGATCAACAATTACCCAAATGACATCTTTCTTCCTTGGAGACAAGGGTGACCCCGTTACAAAGTCCATAGTAATTCTTTCCCATTGCCATTCTGGCATCTTAATTGGCTATAATAGTCCAGAATCCAACCGATGTTCAGCTTTTACTTGCTGACATATCAAACACTTAGATATGAACTCAGAAATATCTCGTTTCATTCCCGACCACCAACACATCTTTTTCAGATCATTATACATTTTATTACTACCAGGATGAATAGACATGTTACCATCGTGAGTTTCATTCAAAATCTTCTATATTAGTTCTGAACTTTTCGGTACACATACTCTGCCTCTGAATAACAAACAACCATCAGTCCCAATCTGAAATTTTTAGTCAGGAGTCTATTCACTCTGTACCCTTTTTGCTTGCAACTTACTATCATTATTCAAAGCTTCAAAAATCTGTTACAAGTAATCTGTTACAAGTCTAGATTTTAACTCGACTATGATTGAACCATCACCAGACAATGATAATTGGGTATTCATTGCTAGCAAAGTATACAGGGATTTTCTGCTCAAAACATCTGTCATTACGTTGGCCTTTCCCGGATGGTAGTCAATAACAAGATCATAATCTTTCAATAACTCAAGCCATCTGTGCTATCTCAAATTCAAATCTTTCTGTGACATCAAGTATTTCAAACTTTTATGATCGGTGAATATGTGACATTTTTCACCAAATAAGTAGTGCCGCTAGATTTACAATGCAAACACTATGGCTGCCAATTCAAGATCGTGTGTCGGGTATTCTTTTCATGTGGCTTTAGTTGTCGTGAAGCATAGGCTACTACCTTACCATCTTGCATCAAAACACAACCTAAACCATTCAATGACGCATCACCATAAGCTGTAAATTCCTTATCCAATTCAAGCTGGACTAGCACAGGTGCTTCTGTCAATAAAGCCTTTAATTTGTCAAAACTCTATTGACACTTATTAGTCCATTCAAATTTTACATCTTTCTGTAGCAAATGAGTCATCAGAGAAGCTATCATTGACATTTTTTTTACAAATCTCCGATAATAACCAGTTAGTCTTAGAAAACTTCAGACTTCAAACACATTCTTCGGTTGCTTCCAATTAACAATGGCTGAAATTTTATTCGGGTCCACCCTGACACCTTCAGCAGATACTATATGCCTAAGAAGACTAAGTTCCCGTAGCCAAAATTCACATTTATTGAATTTGGCTTACAATTATTTCTCTCATAGGGTTTGCAACTGTAACACCCCGAACCCGAGACCGTCACCGGAGTCGAACACAAGGTGTTAACAGACTTTTAAAAATTTTCCAGACACTGCCAATCTGCGTAATAGTCGCTTTAAAAAAATCATATCTTGAGTTTCACAACTCGAAAATCAGTTTCGTGATTTTTCCCTGAAACTAGACTCACATGCCCATCTACATATTTTTTTCTAGAATTTTTGGTCGGGCCAATTAGTACAGTTTATTAGTCAAAGTCTCCCATGTTACAGGGATCGACTACCCTGACCTTTGCGCATTACGACTTGGATATCTCCTTGTACAGGGCTCCAATACTGATGCCGTTTGTTTCTATAGAAACTAGACTCATTGAGGAATCTACACATATATGGTATGACTCCTAATTATCTCTGGTTAATTTATGGTAAATTTTCAAAGTCGAAACAGGAGATCCAGAAACAGTTCTGGCCCTGTTTCACGAGAACTTTAATATCTCTTAATATACTGTTCATATGATTGTTTTGTTACTTTCATATGAAAATAGATTCATCAAGGTTCGATTACATAATTTATTCACTATTTAATTCCATTCCTACAAATTTTTGTGATTTTTCAAATCCACACCACTGCTGCTGTCAGCATCTGTTTTCAAGGTAAACTTTACCTATTTCGTGGTTACCATGGACCAACTGGGGTTTTGTCATACATAGGTGCACATATGATCATATTTAGCCATTCCAATGGCTGATCATTTGCCCAACACTTCCATTCCAAACCATAGTCACATCATGAAACCATATATACATACATAAACAGAAATGGTCTAATGCCATACTCCACTTCTACAAGCCATTTTCGCATGGCTGTACACACATACATCACAAAAAGTACTTAAAACAACAAGGGGTAGTCCTATACATGCCATATCCAGAGTTCAACAAAAAGAGTACCAAAAGAGCTTTGATAGTGTGGATGACTTCGACTTCGTTGATCTCGAATCCGATAGCTAACGAACAAAATCTATAAAACAGAGAGCCAAAGCAACCGGGTAAGCAATTTAAGCTTAGTAAGTTTCAAGTAATGAAATCGGCTTTGACTAAAGTATTACATTCACATAGCTAACTGAATCACTTTATTGATACACATTCTCATAATCATACTTACTTCACACTTCATCAACATATATACACACAAGGTATCAACCTATCTAAAAGCCGAAAGTTCGTTAGCCGATTGCACGAATACTATTTAAAACGAATCGACTTTTCCGAAGCACATGCAAACATACCTTATCGTTCGAGTTAGTCGAGCGTATTAATTGAATTAGTTAGAGCACAAAACGCTCACATTCAAACCCAAGTCTCTTCGAAATTTAGCCGGATATAACCGCAAGCACAATTGCCTTCGGGTCTTAACCCGGGTATAGCAACTCGCACGAATGCCTTCGGGTCTTAGCCCGGATATATCAACTTGCATAATTGCCTTCGGATCTTAGCCCGGATATATCAACTCGCACAAATGCCTTCGGGTCTTAGCCCGGATATATCAACTCGCACAAATGCCTTCGGGTCTTAGCCCGGATATATCAACTCGCACAAATGCCTTCGGGTCTTAGCCCGGATATATCAAATGCTCATGCACACATATATCTATAATCTTAACACATCCATATCTTATTTTCGTTACTAAGGCTCAAACACAAATCATTTATTAAACCTTTCAAATTTCGGCTCAATAGCCACTCACAAAGAGCATGATTTCGATTGGCTTTATAACTTAGTCTCTATGCACATTCGACTATCCGTCATAGTATGACTAATCATTTCAATATAATTCAAGTAGGGTCATTACTCGAAGACTTACCTCGGATACTTTGAATAGTTGTGGATAGACTACTCGATCACTTTTTCCTTTCCTTTATCAGATTTTGACCCTCTTGGCTCTTGAGCTTGATTCAACAAGTAGATTTTATTAAATAACTTATCAATTTAGCGATTCGATTTAATACATGTATACCATACAACTAAGTACAAAAGATGTTATTAACTAGATATTAAACATCAAACATATGCTCTACTCATGTACCAACGAACATGATACTAGCTCAATACCATGCATAATCGAATTTATTTAGCAGCACTTAGTTTTATATAAATACACATATCATCCCAACTCGACACAAGAGTCAAATTCATCACTCAAACATTCACACCAATCTATTTGAATATCTTGGCCGAAACCCTCAATTGGCTAACATAGCCTTAATATTTCAATATAAACATGTATACATCAAAGGCAATTTAAAACACTTAGCCCTTATACTCAATAATGAAACCAAACCGTATACCTAATTATTTAACACATCACCTCCAAATGCATGTATTAACTAACATATATCCAATCCACATGCCAAGTTACCATGAATAAATTAAACTTATATATATAGATAACCTTTCATACCCTTGTATCTAGTGTCATGAGAATAGCCGAATGTCCAAATTAACCAAGCTTAAAGATTTAACCTTCAACACTTTAATGATCCACAACCTATTCTTCAAGGCTTCAATTATAAAGTAATTAACATTTATACTCTTGTGCCGAATTAGCTAACACTTATAGTCCATAGCCGAACCTCTTGATGATTAAGCCTCCAATTATTCATTTCAATTACCCTTATATTTTTACTTATCAAAGCCGAAACCCATACATGACATTACTCATATCATTCAAACTCACCTTCTAAAAAAAATCATGAACAATGCCGAATCCTTAAGTGTTCAAACCCCTAATTTACTCAACACATTCTTCATCAAAACTTAAAGGAAATAATCAAATTCCTTCTTTAATAACCATAGCCGAATGCTCCATCCATCCATCAAAAATTCCAAGTTTTCAAATGGGCTAATATGGAGCTAGCTAAATGACTTAAACTAAGCTTAAAATTTCAAAACTAACAAAATTTTACTAACCTTCTCAAGCTTCAAGTGACCGAATGCTACCCTCCTATCTTCCTCTCTACAATCGGCCAAGAAGAACAAGGTGATAACCTCCCTCTTTCTTTTTTTTTCTTTTAGTATCCTTAGTATTTCTTTTATTATTTCTTTTCTTTTACTTAAAATAATGACCACTTCATGGAAATTTACCACATAGTCTAATATATGCTCCATCATGGCCGGCCACTATGCATACAAAAGGAGTATTTGACATGCAAAGCCAATATTTTCACTACATGCTTAAATAGGTCCTTATAACTTAACCTATCGCATTTCAAAAGTGTCACACATAAGTCCTATTAACTAGGTTCACATGCAATCGACTAAATCGAAGTTTAAAACTTTCACACATTCATATTCACATATTCTAGACAATAATTATCACATCCAAATACTTCGGTGACTCGGCTTAGCGGTCCCGAAACCACTTCCCGACTAGGGTCAATTTAGGGCTGTCACAACTCTCCCCACTTAAGAAATTTTCGTCCCCGAAAATCTTACCGGTGAATAATTTTGGATATCGGTCCTTCATAGAGTTCTCAAGTTCCCAAGTGGCTTCTTATATTCCGTGTTTATGCCACAACACCTTCACTAATGGGATTTTCTTATTTCGCAACTCTTTTACTTCACGCATCAAAATGCGAACCGGTTGTTCTTCATAACTCAAGTTAGGTTGAATCTCGATCTCAGATGGAGCGATTACATGCGACGGGTCGGATCTATATCGTCGAAGCATCGAGACATGGAAAACGTTGTGAATCTTTTCAAGTTCAGGGGGCAAAATCAATCTATACGCAACTGGACCAACTCGTCCGGAGATTTCGTACGGCCCAATGAATCTCGGACTCAATTTGCCCTTACGGCCAAATCTGAGTATCTTTTTCCAAGGTGAAACCTTAAGGAACACTTTGTCTCCCACCTGATACTCGATGTCTTTTTGTTTCAAATCCGCGTACGACTTCTGACGATCTGTGGCTACTTTCAGACTTTCACGGATTACTTTTACTTTCTGTTCGGCATCCTTAATCAAATCAACTCTGAAAATTTTACTTTCACCGAGCTCGGTCCAAAACAATGGTGTACGGCATTTACGACCGTACAAAGCCTCGTAAGGTGCCATCTTAATACTTGATTGAAAACTATTGTTGTAAGCGAATTCAATCAAAGGTAAATACCGTTCCCATGAACTACTGAACTCGAGGATGCAACATCTCAACATATCCTCAAGTATCTGAATTATCCGCTCGGATTGACCATCGGTTTGGGGGTGAAAAGCAGTGCTAAAATGCAGCTTGGTACCCAAAGCTTCTTGCAATTTCTTCCAAAATCGTGAGGTAAATCTCGGATCTCTATCCGACACAATAGAAATAGGTACCCCGTGTAATCTCACAATCTGAGAAACATACAATTCGGCTAGTTTATCCAATGAAAAATCCGTACGCACGGGGATAAAGTGAGCCGACTTAGTCAGTCTATCAACCACAACCCAATCGCATCCTTCTTACTTGTTGACAATGGCAGTCCGGACACAAAGTCCATTGTGACTCGATCCCATTTCCACTCGGGTATCATGATCGGCTGAAGTAATCCTGAAGGCACTTGATGTTCGCTTTCACTTGTTGACATATTAAACATCTCGAAACAAAGTCGGAGATGTCTCGTTTCATACCATGCCACCAAAACCAACGTTTCAAATCGTTGTACATTTTCGTACTCCCCGGGTGAATTGACATTCGGCTACAATGGGCTTCGTTCAGAATCATCGAAATGAGTCCCGAATTCCTTGGAACACACAAACGACTTCTGAACCTCAAACAATCATCATCATCAATTTGAAACTCCGATTCCTTGTTCGGAACACACTCAGCCCGTTTTGCAACCAATTCATCATCGACTTTCTGAGCTTCACGAATTTGATGAGTCAATATTGGTTTGGCTTTTAATTCAGCTACTAACACATTGTCGGGTAGAACAGACAAATGCACATTCATCGCTCGTAAAGCAAACAATGACTTCCGGCTTAAGGCGTCCGCAACCACATTAGCCTTTCCGGGTGGTAATCAATGACAAGCTCGTAATCTTTTAACAACTCAAGCCAACGTCTTTGTCGCAGATTCAAGTCTCGCTGAGTCATCAAATATTTGAGACTTTTGTGATCCGAAAATACATGGCACTTCTCACCAAACAAATAATGTCGCCATATTTTCAAAGCAAATACAATGGCAGCTAGTTCGAGATCATGGGTCGGATAATTTCTCTCGTGTGGCTTCAATTGCCTCGACGCATAGGCCACAACTCGACCTTCTTGCATCAATACGCAACCCAACCCAAGTAGGGATGCGTCACTATAAATGACAAACTCTTTGCCTGATTCGGGTTGCACTAAAATTGGAGCTTCAGTCAAATGAGTTTTTAGTTGATCGAAACTTTTCTGACATTTCTCCGTCCATTCGAACTAACATCCTTTTGAAGTAGCTTCGTCATTGGTGTGGCTATCATCGAGAAACCTTTGACAAATCGTCGGTAATAACCGGCGAGCCCCAAAAAGCTCCGAACCTCAGTAATATTTCTTGGAGGCTTCCAGTTAAGTATGGCTGAAATTTTGCTCGGGTCAACTCGAATACCCGATGCGGATACCACATGACCCAAGAAGCTAACCTCTCTTAACCAAACTCACACTTACTGAACTTAGCATATAACTGCTTATCCGCAACATTTGCAACACTAGTCTCAGGTGCTCAGCATGTTCGGTCTCATCTCTAGAATAGACCAAGATGTCATCAATGAACACAACTACGAACGATCCAAATATGGTCTGAAGATCCGATTCATCAAATCCATAAATACTGCAGGGGCATTAGTGAGCCCAAACGGCATCACTAAGAATTCGTAGTGACCGTACCTCGTTCTGAAAGCAGTTTTGGGTACGTCCGAATCTCGAATCCGCAACTGATAATAACCCGATCTCAAATCTATTTTGAGAACACTGAGGCCCCCTTTAGTTGATCAAACAAATCATCAATACGCGGTAACGGATATTTATTCTTTATCGTCACTTTATTCAGTTGACGATAGTCAATGCACAACCTCATGGTTCCGTCCTTCTTTTTCACGAACAATACTGGTGCACCCCAAGGTGAGAAACTTGGCCGAGCGAAACCTCTATCCGTCAATTCTTGCAACTGAGCTTTCAACTCTTTTAACTCGGTTGGTGCCATACGATACGGAGCTATCGAAATCGGCGTAGTCCCAGGTACAAGCTCAATACCAAACTCTATCTCCCGAACAGGTGGTAAACCCGGCAATTCTTCAGGAAAAACATCCGGGTATTCACAAACCACCGGCACAGATTCGGGTTTCCTTTCTAATTCTTGGTCATCCAGTACATACGCAAGGTATGCTTCGCACCCTTTTCTTACATATTTCTGGGCCAACATTGAGGATATTACAGCTGGCACCCCATCCAAGTCCGTAGACTCAACTCGGATTACTTCGTTATTCGCGCACCTCAAATCAATAGTCTTGCTTTTGCAATTCACAACCGCATCATGCACGGTCAACCAATCCAACCCGAGAATAACATCAAATTCATCAAACGGCAAAAGCATCAAGTCCGCCGGAAAACAGGAACCTCGGATTACTAGGGGACATTTCTTGCACACTTTGTCGACAAGCACGTCACGACCCAAGGGATTTGACACCCGAATTACGAACTCAGTAGACTCAATAGGTAAAGTCTTACTGGATGCTAAGGTTTCACATATGTAAGAATGAGTAGAACCGGGTCAATCAAAGCAATTACATTAGTGTCAAAGAGAGTAAAAGTACCGGTAATAACATCAGGCGAAGAAGCATCCTCGCGGCACGTATAGCATAAGCTCTAGCAGGCGCACGAGCCTCGGATCTGGTCGTAGCATCTCTAGATCCTCTCTGACCACCACTAGCATTGCCCGTATTTCTAGATGGTCTACCTCGAGCAGTGGTAGCACCCGGTTTCCCACTCTGATTTACATTCTGTTCAGACAGCCTCGGGCAATCTTTAATGAAGTGGTCAACTGATCCACACTTGTAACAGGAGCGGTCATGGAATCTACAACTCCCCGAATGCCATTTACCGCAATATCGACATTCTGTTCTGTCTTGACGTTCATTCCCAACACTAGCGATCGAAGTGCCTCGGGTACCCATAGGGGGTCGATCACGGTCTCGTCTAAAAAGGCCAGAAGTGCCTCTAGACCGGCCCACATCATCTCGAAATTTCTTCGATGCCTGTTGAAGAGACTTTCCCGAGGATCTTTTACGAAACTCCCCAGTTCCCACATCAACTTTTTGTTTTTCTTTTCTAAGCTCTTCGGCTTTACAAGCTCGCTCGACAAGTACTACGAACTCTCGTATTTCAAGAATGCCAACAAACATTTTTATATCTTCATTCAGCCCATCCTCGAAGCGTTTACACATGATAGCCTCGGACGAAACACATTCCCGAGCGTATCTACTAAGTCTAACAAATTTTCGCTCGTAATCAGTAACTGACATAGAACCTTGCTTAAGCTCAAGAAATTCCTTTCGTTTTTGATCAACAAATCTCTGACTGATATACTTTTTCCGAAACTCAGTTTGGAAAAACTCCCAAGTTACTTGCTCTCGGGGCACAACAGAAGTCAGAGTACTCCACCAATAGTAGGCAGAATCGCGTAGCAAGGAGATAGTACACTTTAGGCATTCATCGGGTGTACAAGATAGCTCATCGAGTACCCGGATAGTGTTGTCCAACCAAAATTCAGCTTGCTCGGCATCGTCGCTATCCGTAGCCTTAAATTCAGTGGCCCCATGTTTTCGGATTCTGTCAACTGGGGGCTTATTTGACCTTATTTGGTCAGTTACCGGAGGTATTGTAGGTGCGGGGGTTGTATTAGTCGGGAATGGAGGTTGTGGAACAGCCGTATTAGTTCGAATGTATTGGTTGAACCAATCATTCATCACACTATAGAAAGCTTGTCTAGCTTCATCATTCGGGTTACTAGCATTAGGTTGAGAGTCCGCCGGCGCTGTCCCTTGTGCGGGAGCAGGCGCTACACTCTCAAGATCATCAGCTACCTCTCGGTCGGGATCGGGATCCATTACTATAAATGAACACATTTGCAAATGTCAGAAATATCCACACTATCAAATAATCACATAAAATGGCATGTATAGCTAGACCCAACGCATTACGGTAGTCCTAGAATCGACTAAACCGTAGCTCTGATACCAATCAAATGTAACACCCCGAACCCGAGACCGTCACCGGAGTCGAACACGAGGTGTTAACAGACTTTTAAAAATTTTCCAGACACTGCCAATCTGCGTAATAGTCGTTTAAAAAAATCATATCTTGAGTTTCACAACTCGAAAATCAGTTTCGTGATTTTTCCCTGAAACTAGACTCACATGCCATCTACATATTTTTTTCTAGAATTTTTGGTCGGGCCAATTAGTACAGTTTATTAGTCAAAGTCTCCCATGTTACAGGGATCGACTACCCTGACCTTTGCGCATTACGACTTGGATATCTCCTGTACAGGGCTCCAATACTGATGCGTTTGTTTCTATAGAAACTAGACTCAGAGAGGAATCTACACATATATGGTATGACTCCTAATTATCTCTGGTTAATTTATGGTAAATTTTCAAAGTCGAAACAGGAGATCCAGAAACCGTTCTGGCCCTGTTTCACGAGAACTTTAATATCTCTTAATATACTGTTCATATGATTGTTTCGTTACTTTCATATGAAAATAGATTCATCAAGGTTCGATTACATAATTTATTCACTATTTAATTCCATTCCTACAATTTTTGTGATTTTTCAAATCCACCACTGCTGCTGTCAGCATCTGTTTTCAAGGTAAACTTTACCTATTTCGTGGTTACCATGGACCAACTGGGTTTGTCATACATAGGTCACATATGATCATATTTAGCCATTCCAATGGCTGATCATTTGCCAACACTTCCATTCCAAACCATAGTCACATCATGAACCATATATACATACATAAACACAAATGGTCTAATGCCATACTCCACTTCTACAAGCCATTTTCGCATGGCTGTACACACATACATCACAAAAAGTACTTAAAACAACAAGGGGTAGTCCTATACATGCCATATCCAGAGTTCAACAAAAAGAGTACCAAAAGAGCTTTGATAGTGTGGATGACTTCGACTTCGTTGATCCCGAATCCGATAGCTAACGAACAAAATCTATAAAAAGAGAGCCAAGCACCGGTAAGCAATTTAAGCTTAGTAAGTTTCAAGTAATGAAATCGGTTTGACTAAAGTATTACATTCACATAGCTAACTGAATCACTTTATTGATACACATTTCATAATCATACTTACTTACACTTCATCAACATATATACAACAAGTAACTATCTAAAAGCCGAAAGTTGTTAGCCGATGCACGAATACTATTTAAACGAATGACTTTCAAGCACATGCAACATACCTTATCGTTCGGTTAGTCGAGCGTATTAATTGAATTAGTTAGAGCACAAAACGCTCACATTCAAACCCAAGTCTCTTCGAAATTAGCCGGATATAACCGCAAGCACAATTGCCTTCGGGTCTTAACCCGGGTATAGCACTCGCACGAATGCCTTCGGGTCTTAGCCCGGATATATCAACTTGCATAATTGCCTTCGGGTCTTAGCCCGGATATATCAACTCGCACAAATGCCTTCGGGTCTTAGCCCGGATATATCAACTCGCACAATGCCTTCGGGTCTTAGCCGGATATATCAACTCGCACAATGCCTTCGGGTCTTAGCCCGGATATATCAAATGCTCATGCACACATATATCTATAATCTTAAACATCCATATTTATTTTCGTTACTAGGCTCAAACACAAATCATTTATTAAACCTTCAATTTCGGCTCAATAGCACTCACAAAGAGCATGATTTGATTGGCTTTATATAGTCTCTATGCACATTCGACATCCGTCATAGTATGACTAATCATTTCAATATAATTCAAGTAGGGTCATTACTCGAAGACTTACCTCGATACTTTGAATAGTTGTGGATAGACTACTCGATCACTTTTTCCTTTCCTTTATCAGATTTTGACCTCTTGGCTCTTGAGCTTGATTCAACAAGTAGATTTTATTAATAACTTATCAATTTAGCGATTCGATTTAATACATGTATACCATACAACTAAGTACAAAAGATGTTATTAACTAGATATTAAACATCAAACATATGCTCTATCATGTACCAACGAACATGATACTAGCTCAATACCATGCATAATCGAATTTATTTAGCAGCACTTAGTTTATATAAATACACATATCATCCCAACTCGACACAAGAGTCAAATTCATCACTCAAACATTCACACAATCTATTTGAATATCTTGGCCGAAACCCTCATTGGCTAACATAGCCTTAATATTCAATATAAACATGTATACATCAAGGCAATTTAAAACACTTAGCCCTTATACTCAATAATGAAACCAAACCGTATACCTAATTATTTAACACATCACCTCCAAATGCATGTATTAACTAACATAATATCCAATCCACATGCCAAGTTACCATGAATAAATTAACTTATATATATAGATAACCTTTCATACCCTTGTATCTAGTGTCATGAGAATAGCCGAATGTCCAAATTAACCAAGCTTAAAGATTAACCTTCAACACTTTAATGATCCACAACCTATTCTTCAAGGCTTCAATTATAAGTAATTAACATTTATACTCTTGTGCCGAATTAGCTAACACTTATAGTCCATAGCCGAACCTCTTGATGATTAAGCCTCCAATTATTCATTTCAATTACCCTTATATTTTTACTTATCAAAGCCGAAACCCATACATGACATTACTCATATCATTCAAACTCACCTTCTAAAAAAAAATCATGAACAATGCCGAATCCTTAAGTGTTCAAACCCCTAATTTACCTCAACACATTCTTCATCAAAACTTAAAGGAAATAATCAAATTCCTTCTTTAATAACCATAGCCGAATGCTCCATCCATCCATCAAAAATTCCAAGTTTTCAAATGGGCTAATATGGAGCTAGCTAAATGACTTAAACTAAGCTTAAAATTTCAAAAACTAACAAAATTTTACTAACCTTCTCAAGCTTCAAGTGACCGAATGCTACCCTCCTATCTTCCTCTCTACCAATCGCCAAGAAGAACAAGGTGATAACCTCCCTCTTTCTTTTTTTTCTTTTAGTATCCTTAGTATTTCTTTTATTATTCTTTCTTTTTACTTAAAATAATGACACTTCAGGAAATTTACCACATAGTCTAATATATGCTCCATCATGGCCGGCCACTATGCATACAAAAGAGTATTTGACATGCAAAGCCAATATTTTCACTACATGCTTAAATAGGTCCTTATAACTTAACTATCGCATTTGTTACCATTAAAGT